>NC_045163.1:15925755-15967507 GCF_900700415.2 Clupea harengus | reverse complement strand
TGCAGCAGGATAAGTCATTCCAACACTTAATGACCAATGTCTTTCAGATTCAGACCTGCATGCGGTGCCAACGCTTTGAGAGGGTGAAGACGGAGGCCCCGGAGATGAGGCCCATCAAGCCAGTTGCTCCCTGGCACATGATTGGTAGACTAAACATCTCTGTGTAACATTCACTGTTATTTAAAAACCTTTGATAGTATAGCTGCAAAAACAGCCTTTTTTTGCCTTTGTGTCTCTTTCTCTGAAACAATTACTTGCAGGTGTTGATCTCATCGGACCCATGAAGGCGTCAAGAAAGGGGAAAAACACCTATTGCCTCACAGCGACTGACTATTTCACCAAGTGGGTAGAGGCTATTCCCATCAAGAGGAAGGCAGCCGTGTTGACTGCGGAGGTAAGGCTATGATGGATATTTTGTGAATTATGGTGATGTAGTGATTTCTTATACCACTGCTTGGTTGAATAAGTGTGATAATGGAATTCACAACGTTTGAATATCAAAAGTTAATGCACTATGAGGTGTAACAGTCATTAGCTTTCCATATTCGAACGTCGTGTCATCCAGTATCATGCTGCCTAAACTGGAATGTATATTTACATTTTGTTGCTTTTGTTAAGGCTATGATGGATATCTTCCTGAAACATGGTGCCCCTGAAACATGGAGTTCTGGAATGAGGTTGTTTCACCATTCGTTAACATTTTCAGCACGGTGAAACTAACAACATAATGCTGTCTGTTACTCATGATTTCCATTTGGTATTAACTCTTTTCTGTTCTCTGAATAAGGTGAACACGGACATGTTCAGGAGGTGTGGGGTCAAGCACCGCATGTCCTCCGCCTACCACCTGCAAACTAATGGTATGTGGAATAGCATTATCACACTGTTGGGTGCAATTGTCATTTGTGGTAAAGAAAAATGTTTATTTTGGTTATTGTTATCACTTCGACAAACAGGATTGGATGAGAGGACAAACCAAACTCTCAAAATTTCAATTGGGAAAACCCTCGACGGACTTCAGGAGAGGTGGGAAGATCAATTAAAAGAAATTGTTTTTTGCCACAAACTCTTGTGTTCAGTCTTCTTCTAGTTCTCGCCTTTCCCGCCTGATGTATGGCCGTGAGCCACGACTCTTTTGTGAGGTAATTCAATTCACCTGAAACTTTTTGATGTAGCATACCAAATATTATAGACATACGATGTTCTGTCATGTTATGTGACATTGCATTTTCAGATACATTAGGTCACTGGAGGAGACTCTCCGGAGGAGGAGGATGTCGACAGTCCAGATGAGGCGACATCGAGGCCTATGTCGAGGAGCGACACAGGAAAGATGCCGAGGTTTTTGAAAAGGTAAGTAAATATTTAGCGAGTTAACACCTGTAGCGTGTGGACAATGTTAACAAAGGTCGGTTGTGCACAAAATTGCTTTGTTACATAACCAGGTGCATGCCAAACCTGGAGAGGGCCCAGCAGAGACAGAGAATACCTACGGGAAGAGGATTAAGAAGGGGACCAAGAGGTATCCTATCAGGCCAGGGATGGTGGTGTTGAAGAAGGATGAGCGGAAGCGCGGGAGCCAGGCATGACAATGAAGGCCTACTTGGCCAAACAAGTACAAGTAAGTAGACATGTCTCGTTTTTAGTGGTTTCTAACGTAGTGTGGTGGTTTGAGGCACATTAACTTATACAACATATGCAACCCCATAAAAAAGAATGCTCTGAAGCTGCACGTGAGAAGTATAAGTTAATATGACGTGAGTTGGCACTAATTTCACATATTTTTCAAGGGTGGTGAAGGTGGAGGACAATTTTGTGGAGCTGGAGACCATGGATGGAATCCCTCTGACTTCCAGGACACCCTACGCTTCAGTGAAGCCAGTTCGTATCAGTATGTGCTCTACTGTTATACTTATACTCATACTCATACTCATACTTACGTTAGTCTGCTATGCCTAAACATCTTTTCTTACTTGCTCTGGTGCATTTCCAAAGTTGTCATTTATGTGTGCACAGTAGTCAGAGAGAATAAAAGTTCAAGCCTTTTCTCTTTTGCCAGGGTCCCAGACAGGCCACCCCATTGAGGAGACTGTAGAGGTTTCCTCTGACAGCTCTATGTCGGGGAGCGACACCTGTGAGGTTAGTTGAAATTCACATTGGAGCATATGTGATTGTGAGGGTTGGTAATGGATATTTCCATGTTAGTTGTCACCAGTGCCGGACAACACCCGTGGGAATATCCATTACCAACCCTCACAATCACATGTGCCATATTGCTTTTAGTTAAATTACCAGCTCGTCATTCTAAAAATGAACCAAACTGTGACTTCACAACAGCGGCATGTAACAAACAGTACTCTTAACATGCATGTTCTCTTTCAGGTGACATGCACTGTACCTCCTGGCACACTGTCCCCACAAGAAGAGGACCGGACAGTCTTATGGTCTACC
The DNA here is from genome assembly GCF_900700415.2 of Clupea harengus. NCBI lineage: Eukaryota > Metazoa > Chordata > Actinopteri > Clupeiformes > Clupeidae > Clupea > Clupea harengus. Next base: position 15,965,056 of record NC_045163.1, on the reverse strand, counting down.
CGGCTCTGTGACAGAGGACTACAGGCTGGAGGTAATATCACAAACAGACATGTAAAAATAGTTCTGGTTCGGCCAGACTTAACTGCTGGATAATATTGCTATTGTTATTCTCATATTTCATTAGCCAGTTACTGTTTTGTGTGTTTTCTCAGGACAGTGATGTTATCATCTCGGGTGTCCAGTCAGGCAACCTGTTCTGGCGTCACTGAGTGACAGGGGTGGACAACATCAGGGCGATGCTGCTCCAGCCCCAGTCTTGGCTTGGACGACCGTGCCATCGATCATGCCATGGCACTCTTGAGGGTCCAATACCCTCATGTCGGAGGCCTCCTCTCCACCACCTCCCTGGCCCTACTGACACCTCTCCCAGCACCAACCCAGGGATTTGTACAAATAATGAATATTTGTGGGAATCACTGGGTTGTGGTAAGTAATGTCGGACTGCAAGGTAGGAGAATAAGTATCTTTGATTCCCTTCATCGTACTTGCACAGATGACTTTGCTGCCCAAGTAACTGCCATTCTACAGTTTGCAGGGAAGACAGTTCGTCTACAGTGGCCAGACGTCCAGGGACAGAAGGGGGTTGCAGATTGTGGACTGTTTGCCATTTCACTAGTGATTCCCATGTTAACAGGTCTGAGACACAGAATAAATGTGTCTCTAACTGGTCATGGAAGTCAGTGAGGATCAGGGGGTTCAGCAATCGTGCATACAAAGGCTAATCAGTTAAAGTTGATCTGATTTTTTTGATCTGATTATTATTTATTGAAAAACAAATGAAAAACAGAAGATTTAGCTCTAGTATGAATCATTAGAATAGGTTTAATTATTAGTTATTGCCTCATTTAATAGTTTAAATAGTTTTACGTGTAATTATAACATCATTGACACTAAACCACACACCTGGCCTTCCAGACAGCACTTCACTACATATAGGAGGAATTAGGGTGGTGTTGCTAAAATGTTCATTAATGCATTATTAGATTTTCTGTTTTTTCATTTAAAAAAAAAAAAAAAAAACCCTCTCTATGGCCTGTACCTTGAGTTGGTGAGAGGGCTTTCTACTAAAACAGGCCTTAAAAACAACATGCCACATCCATGTAGCTGAGTGCACATCTACTGTTTTTGTGATAGTCATCAGGCCTTCTCTGTTACTCGCTGCCTTTCTCTGTGTCTGCTCCCCTAAGCCTAGGTTTCAGGTGTGTTCGTGGGCGGGACTGTCACTTAACAGCTGATCGACTACACCGGGCGCCAAGGAGCTGCTCCTGTGACCCGAGTCCCTTTTCATGACTCTGGAACATTCGAACATGGACACAGCACATTTCCACACATTACAACTACTGATCACTTTTGTGATCAACTTTAAATTATTTAATAAATCAATCATTTTGTGATTGCATTCCAAAAGCCTCTGCCCTCCTTTTACGCTTAGGGTTGCCCTTGGCCTTAAACAGCGATAATGTAATTGTGAGTTGTTTGGGGAAATACATTATTAAATAGTTATTACTATCAAGTGCTGGTTTAAGTGTTGCCTTACCTATGTATGCTTAAGAGTTTTCAATTGGTAAAAACATATTTTAGTTAAATTATGATGTCAAATAATGGTGGTGCACACACCATAAAACAAGTCAAAGTGACATCTGAAGCCAGGAACTCTTTCTTCATCATGGATTTAATGATGGAAAAACGTTTCCATTGAAATGGCCAAATGACATTGGGTAAATGTATTGTGATATTTACTTCGTGTAACTTAATTTCTGCACCTGCAAAACATTGTATCCTGTATAAAATATTATGTTCCTGTATGTTCTGTCTTTCGCAATTGCATAAACAATAAAACATTGGGTGGTGTGAAATAGTTGCAACGAGTTTTCCAAACACGTTTAGAGAAGTAGATTAGACCTTTGTTAGCATTCTGTAAAGACGGGAGAGTTTCACATTCTGCACAATTAGGTAAGTGTCTGCGTCCGTGTTCGCTGGTGTGAAAGATCGTGACAACTGAAAAAACCGTGTCTAAACCGAATCTTTTCTATACAGTAGGCATATTCTACATCAGAGTTTAAAATAAAAACAAATGTCTCGTCATTCAAAGTGAAACTGAATTGTCGCCCTATAATGTCCTGTCAGTCTATATTTTGTTGTGCGGTGCCCCGACATAAAGTTTAAGAACAACTGCGATAGCTTTGTGTTCACAGTCAAACTAGTCTTTAGCGGGGAAGTCCGCGATCCAAATGAAGTTCCAGACGTCCAAAGCGAGCTTTAAATAAACAGAATCGGTGATATTAAGTTATTTGATCGTATTTCTCGCCGTAAATCCCTAGTAATGTTCGGTGTGACATGAAGATTCTATATAATTCACGTGCAAAAGCAAAACAGCTGATCAGAATGTCTCTGTTGCGTCATCCGCAACTTCTGGCTAGCCGGAACTTTCTGTCCATGACAGAACCATTTTTTTGTTGCGGAGAAACAATGGCGAAATAATTTTTTTTTTATCAATAACTTCGTGTTTAAATGTTAATTGGTTGACTATAAAATTGTTTTATAAAAGCAATATAGTACTCGTGCGAGTGGGGTAGGTAAGGGATATTGTGGGTTTTATACCTGCTAGGGTGCTCATATCTACTAGGGTACGTCATAGAGTCTGTCGCGATTGTGACGTCTCGACTGCTTATTTGTCAACGGAGTATTACATTCCGCTACTTCATTGGTCAGAATTTATTTGCTGCCCGATTATTTTGCCGGTAGGACCCCGTAAACAATTAATTACCAGTATCGAGTAATACAGTACCAATCGCGAACTGTACAGTAGCTACTTAGCATGCTAAAATCTAAGTGATCCAGCTATTCAGAAAAGTGGTGATTCCCGTCACGAAACACTCGTTTTTTCTGTAATCAACGACACAAACTAATCATCCGTTGCAATACAAAAATGAAGTTTAGCTTATTCACCTGATGCTAGTTAGCTAGCGACTGTAGCTACGAGACTTACCTGATGCTAGCTAGCTAGCTAGCGGCTGTAGCTACGAGATTTACCTTTTACCAAACCTGATTTTAAATACAGCGGTATAATTCACTCGATAAATACATCGGTGGGTAGATTAAGAAAATGTAACTAACGTGTTTTTACGTGAGTCTGAATATGAGGCTTGGCCAACAATTAGCTCTGAATGTCGAAACACTTGGTTTATTTACAACACGTATGCCATCAATACTTTCTCCAATATCAATTAATTTTCTTTGATAATTAAACTGTCTCTGATATACAGTACTGTGCAAAAGTTTCAGGCAGGTGTGAAACAAATGCTGTAAACTAAGAATGCTTTCAAAATGGAAGTGTTAACAGTTAATTTTTTCATCAATTAATAAAATGCAGTGAATGAACAGAAGAGAAATCTATATCAAATCAATATTTGGTGTGATTCTTCCAGGTACACTAGCACAGTTTTTGAAGGAACTTAGCTGGTACGTTGTTCCAAACATCTTGGAGAACTAACCACAGATCTTCTTGGATGTAGGCTTCCTCAAATCCTTCTGTCTCTTCATGTAATCCTAGACAGACGATGATTTACAGCATTTTTTCACACCTGCCTAAAACTTTTGCACAGAACCATGTCACCACCTCTGTTTCAATGCAACTTGGCTTACATTACATTTGAAAAAAAATTACACATATAAACATTGCAGAACTATGACAGTGTACAGAGTTGTTTTATCTTTTATTTCAATGTAAGACATTTAGTGTCGGGTGATTGCAGGAAGTTAGGTCTTCAGGTGGAGGGTCTCTGTATGCTGAGGTCATGAACCAACAATTACTCGGGATCCCTTGCTTCACTGCACTCCTCCTTACCATGGGTTGATTTACAAAAATCTGCTCGCAGCTGTGAGGCCTTGTGCAAACACACAATCGTCTAAAAACATTTTTATGTCCTCCTGAAATTCAAATGTGAAAAGGAAGGGATACTTGGCACTACCGTCATCCTCTTACTGAACTACTCTACTACCACCCCATACCCTTTCTGAACATTGAAATAGCTATCAAATGAAATACAACAGGTCATGTTTCATGGACGAGCATGCAAACATCAATTAATATCTTAGTATTCAATAGAAGTGAGATCAGTATCATCATTTGGAGGTAGAGCATAGTGTGTCATAGTTTGGGGGGGGGGGGCAATGTAAAGTCTTGGCTAGGGCAACAACACTATCAGGGCCAGCCCTAACCCCAGGATCCATAAAAGCACAGGTTGGCCGAGCGACAATATTAAAACAGTGGACCAGACATAATATTGTAATGAAAATCAGGATCACAGGGACATTTACCTCAGCAGCATAGTCTCTTCCATTTACACTCCTCCGTGTGGGCGATGTCGAGGACACCGTAGAGCAGTGTACCACTGATATTGCAGCCATAACCTCACTATTGCTGAAACAGTAAGCATGGTAGTTCCTGACCAGTGCTGTCCAGCAAAAAGAAGAGTACCCCAGTTCCAAGGATCCCTTCTTTTACATGTCAATTTAGGTAGGAACATGTTTGTAGTAAATATGTAAACAAATGGGTATTAAATGTGTTAACAATTGCATGCCTGTTCTAAGGGATACTTCAAGGGAGCCATAGTGAGGGGGAAGAGCGGAGTAAAGTGGGGGGCATGTCCTGATCGGCTTTGTGTTGGCTCTTCAGGTGCTTAGTATGCCAGGTGTGGGTCCATGGATGTTGCTTTGGTTCCTAGGTGTGCCTCTCTGTAGGTAAACCTGAGGGGAAAAACAAACACACAATAATTAATTTAACAAACATAAAAAAAATGCCAATCTGTACCTACCAAAAACACATTGTCACTGAAACTGATGAAGCATATGGTAGACACATAAAGCTGGTTTAAACCATTTGCATGTCATGACTTACACATATTTAGATGTTTTGTAGAACAAATGACTGCCTATTTAGACACTGCGATAGGTGCCCCTTACCTGCACTCGCAACAACTAGGCCTACATGGAGAATGGATAGGTCTACTACAAATAACTAATGATAATAAACCATGTGAATGAGCCCATTGGTTGTCTGTTTGAATAATTTAATTATTTTAACGAACTCTCTCGTGTGCCCCTCTGTCAATATAGTCTCGCCTATTGTGAATAGCAATGATAGAGTTTTCTCAACATTGAGCCTCCTAATTAGACCTAGGCTACTACTTAGCGTCTATCTTAGGCTACTTTTATTTCGAAATAGTTGGTTGATGCGCCTCCTTACAATGTTATATTGTTTATTATTTGAGGAAAATAGCGTGCAGAGAGAAATAAGCATACGATGTCTTTGTCAAAAGGGCTGAAGAGGAAAGTTGACAACGGAGCTTATAAAGATAAATGGAGACAACTTTGCCTTTATCTTACCCGGTTTCACTAATGGAAAGCCCATGAGTCTCATCTGCAACGAAGTTGTCGCGGTTTTGCAAAGGGTACAATGTCAATGATCTAGCTATGTCTTTTCAATTTAGAGAGTGATGAGGCTGGTTCACTCAATAGCTCGCTATCGACTAACTCCTCAGACTTATATTACCTCAGACAAGGTAGCTAGCTAGCAGGTTATCTGGCAAACTAGTCTTACAAAACTAGAAGACGATACAAATTTTAAAAAGACGTTTTTACTGACTTTCACAAACAGAAAACACAGCCGATTACCAACGTTGTCATTATTGGTACACAAAAACAGCTCTCACTGACACACTGGTGCTTGCTCATCCATAAATGAATGACAGTAGGCTAGCCCCAATACACCTCGCTTATGTAACAACAGGACTAAGTCAACTGCAAAGTAATACAATGGCATAAGATAGTACTTACCTTTACAGGAGGTCGTACGTGTTAAGTAGTGGTTGAAGTTGAAGTTTATTCAATAACAGCTTGGATACGATCGTCAAATGCCTGTGTGTGTGTGTGTGTGTGTGTGTGTGTGGAGGTGGCTAGCGTAAGCTAACGGTTTCGCTAGCTGTTAGGCTTGTGTAGCTTCCGTTAGCTAAACTAACTAACCAATCCATGGCAAACAAAACCATAAAAAAAAAAACCTTCAATCACAGTGTGACTGTTATTTGCCGCTACACAAACGTGGACCTTACTTGACCACAACGGTGCTTCGGGTATTATTACTACGGTTTACCACTATAGTTGACCATCAGCATTAACGCGATCAGGTCCTTTTTATATTAGGCATTTTACATTTAGGCATATATTCAACAGCTATGCCCTTGAACTCCGCGAGCAGAGGTTAACGAATGAGGAGTCGATACGTCAAACCGCGACAGACAAAATGGCGTCTATGACGTACCCTAGTAGATATGAGCACCCTAGCAGGTATAAAACCCACAATATTCCCACGGATGTTGTTGCCTGCGCCACTCGGACTCCGGCCTCGTGGCTACGGCCGAACACCACCTGTGGGAATATCCCTTACCTACCCCACTCGCACTCGTACTATATTGCTTAAATATAAGTGTATACGAATATGTATAGTAATATGGTGGCGAGAAAAAGAATATTGTTAGTTATACTTTTCTGATTTTAATATAATTTGGTTGTTTTGTCTGTAATGGTCTTATCTGTTGTCCTGTTTTCAGTGGTGGAATGTAACGAAGTATTTTTACTTCGTTACTTTACTTAAGTACATTTTTACGTATCTGTACTTTACTTAAGTAAAAATAATAGTGCATACTTTTTACTTTTACTCCATTACATTTTTTTGCTATTATCTATACTTTTACTCCGCTACATTTCTACAATATGTGCTGTTACTCGTTACATTTTATGAACATAGTTTCGCCAAAATGTTGCCTACACAAAACTATGGATTGCGTTGCTGTTTTGGAAGTTTAAACCAATCAGGTGGCTCTATCAACTCCAACGATATCAGAGTGCGCGTTTGGCAGCAGCACTAGCGGTAGCTTTGCCTGTTATAGTTGAACATTCAGCCTGACTACTGCCTATTCAACATGGATCCAGAGTCGGCCTGAACTGAGCCCTCTGATATGAACCACCCTTGGCCCTATTTAAAAGATATGTTCGAGTTCAAAGGCCCCAAGAATGACTCCTGGAGGTTTCAATGCGTTTCCTGTCTCCCTCAAAAAAAGGAGTTGCTAGCCTTCAATAATTCGCCCTCAAATTTAAAGTAGCATATCGAGGTAAGCAGAGTGATTGCTATGCTAAGTTAATGTCCCTGACTTTTGAATATTGATACATGTATTTAATTTGTTTACTGACATGATATTATATAATGTTATCTAGCGAAATGCATGTTGACATACAGCAATAGCATAAAAAAACATGATTGGACCTTCATTATATATTTAACGTAGTGGTAAGATAAAGCTGGTAGGTTAGCTATGTCAAGCTAGCGTGCCTTGTTCTGTCCAGTTTTACAATCACATTTGTTTTCCATGTTCCATGTTTCCCTTTTTTACACGTTTACAATTAAATAAAAGATTTAAAGATATCACATGGTGTCTTTATTGGTTTGGCTTAATGGTATTAACTTTGCAAATAATCCCTGGTAGATAACTTGTCATCCGCAGAATTGTAAGATATAGTGTGAACAGTATTACAGATGGTAGGCACAATAAGTACACCAACCTTTCCAATTAACAAATGTTGTTGCTTATAATTATTACTAGTAGTGACATCTGTAGAGGCATTCATTACCAGTAGCTATTTCTTTATCAAAATGGCACAGCCTAGACATTGAGGGACAACCCATTGCGTGAGTACTTTTACTTTTAATACTTAAAGTAAATTTAAAAGTAAGTACTTTTTACTTTTACTTAAGTAGGATTGTTGATGTAGTACTTTTACTTTTACTTTTATCTTCCTGGGTACTTGTACTTTTACTTAAGTACTAAACTTCAGTACTTCCTCCACCACTGCCTGTTTTATGTTTTGTGTGGACCCCAGGAATGATGTTCTGCATCAGCTAATGGGGATCCTAATAAAATCCTAGTTCATAGCTAGGTTATCTGTCATGAGATCTTGAATGTTTTACACACCCTCCATAGCATAAATAGGCTACAGCTGTGTGGGAATACCCATTTCTTTATCGTTATAGAAGATTGAGTGTGAATGAAAATGTGTTCTATCCCATGCTGTTTTTACCAGACATTATTGGTATTCGTATGTGAAAGAGAGGGAGACCCATTATATTTGGCACAGTTACTGTGCGTGTTACTAACTTCCAGGCAAAAAAAAAATACTCCCATGTACACCGCATCAGAGTATTGACCACAGGGTTGCAGAAATGTTTACAAAATCAGTGTATAAACCGCGGTTACAGAAGTGAAGGCCATTTCACACCAGAAGCGTTGCGTGGGCATGGCGGCTACATTACCGCTTCATTTTCATTTCGGTGCCCATGCTAACTGGTAAGAGCATTAACACTGCCTGCATGAGATGTGCGTGAGTCATGAGTATCGCCACCGCCATCAATACTGCCCACACCTACCACCAGTTCTATATGGTTTTCCAGAACCTAGGCATAGGCTATATGGGTTTTTAGAAACTAAAAACAAATCTGTAGTAGTACAAGGGTTATCCCAAGGGTTAAAACCAAATCGCAATTTTAGGGATAGCAACTATCAGTATGAAACTGAAGAACATGGATCATAGCCATTAAGTCATTAATATAGTGTCAGATCCTCAAAAGTACTTGTGTGTCAAATTTACTGCTTTGGCAATTTAGCCATTGCACTGTAATTATTCAATATGATTATTACTAATTTAATTTGATTTACATTGAAGTGAAAGTATAGGCCAACTTAACTATTTTAGGTCGATAGCAAAAACAAACATTAATATTCATTTAAACATATTTGCTCAATGTGCCCCATGCTTGAAAGCAGAGACTTTAAGGACAAGTAAATAATGCACAATCTTTTGCGCTATTAAAAATCCACTTAGATGACACTTAAATTAGCGTGCAGATTTAGGTCTTGGTGCACATTACATTTTATTTGGGTTTGGATTTGGAGCAAACACTTAATGTATAAGTCCAGTCTGTATACTGTATTCAACAAAGTCTGATTATAGCAGGACCCAAATCACACCCAAAACTGTCACTATGGTTGAGTATGCACTCTGACTGCCATACCACTGAGCCTGACTCTTTAGCAGTCTTTTGCAGTCAGGGTGCAGGTTTGGTACCCGGTAGCCCCGAGGCTCGAGGCTGGGTGGGGTTGCTACTCTCTTCCCTTCGCTACACAGACAATAAAAGACGTGGACTGAATTAAGCTTAGGAAGATTGCAGATAAATCAGTGAAGGTACAATATTGTCATTTCTTTTGTTCACCTGATCACTTGTTGGGTTGGTGAGTTTGTCTTTGTGCTTTTGTAACCTTGCCATATGACTTCATCTTTCGATTTTCATGCAACATGATGTATGAAACCCAGGCTGTAGGATTCCGTGTTTTTGAGACTGTAATTGGTCCACTTTGGACACATTGGTCCAAGGTGGAAATACACAGCCATGGCGTTGACAGCTTATTACTCTCATACGATATTGTGTATCATATTTTTTTTTTTAAACACCATATGGACATATTAACAAGGTTAACAACTTGATTTTCACAGGAGAGGGTCTTAATGGTTATGGTTAAACAAGAATGCAATCAGGTTGTGCAGTCATTAGTCATGGGAAATTTCACCTGCATCACATTGGTGGATCTTTGTAAGACTGTCACTGAGTGCAATTCCTCCACCTCATGTATTGACCCTGTACCTACAGCATTTTTTAAGCGGGTGTTTGACAGTGTTTCAAGTCATGTCCTGAAGATTATAAATACATCTCTTCAAACTGGCATCTTCCCAGATGCCTTCAAAACAGCTGTTGTAAAACCCTTACTAAAAAAAACCAACCTAGATGGTAATGCACTGATCAACTATAGGCCGATTTCCAATCTTCCATTCATTAGTAAAGTACTTGAAAAGATAGTTTCAGTGCAAATAAACTCCTTTCTCAAAGAAAACAATATCCTGGAGAAATTTCAATCAGGCTTTAGAACATGCCACAGCACTGAAACTGCTCTTACTAAAGTAATCAGCGACCTCAGACTAAATTTGGATGCAAATAAGGTCTCAATCCTGGTCCTCTTAGACCTAAGTGCAGCATTTGATACTATTGATCTTGACATCCTAATTCATCGTCTTGAAAAGTTAGTTGGGCTTTCTGACTCTGTATTAAACTGGTTCAGAACATACATCAAAGGGAGAAAGTTTTATGTCAGGCTTGGAGATCATGTGTCTAAGAAACATGACATCTGCTTTGGGGTTGCACAAGGGAGCTGCCTTGGTCCATTATTATTCTCACTGTACATGCTGCCACTTGGGGACATCATTAGAGAACACAATGTATGTTTCCATAGTTATGCTGATGACACGCAACTATACATCTCTGCTGAGCCAAATGATGCTGCAGCAATAAACTCCATTACTACCTGTCTTTTGGCGATAAATAAGTGGATGAGCAATAATTTCTTAAAGTTAAACGAGGACAAAACTGAGATCCTACTAGTCGGCCCTAAAACAAAAAGAGAAATGCTGTTTAACAATTTGGGGAAATTAACTCCCTTGATTAAATCGGAGGTTACAAGTCTTGGTGTTATTTTAGATTCAGATTTAAGCTTCAAGTCTCACATTAACAAGGTGACGAAAACATAATTTTTCCACCTTAAAAACATAGCTAAAGTCCTGCCATTTATAAATCAAAAAGATGCTGAAAAACTGATTCATGCCTTTATTTCAAGCCGTCTTGATTATTGTAATGCAATCCTTACTGGCCTCCCAAAAAAAACAACTGAGAGACTTCAGCTCATTCAAAACTCTGCAGCTCGGCTATTAACCAGAACCAAGAGGAGAGAGCACATTAGTCCAGTTTTAGCTGCTCTGCACTGGCTTCCAGTAACTTTTAGAATTGACTTTAAGGTCCTTCTCCTAATATACAAAGCCCTTAATGGGCTAGGACCAAGTTACATTGCAAACTCCCTAGTCAAATACTTGCCCTCAAGAACACTGCGATCATCGAATGCTGGTTTATTGGAGGTTCCCAGCAAAAGCCGTAAGAAAATCGGGGACGCAGCATTTGTCAATTACGCCCCAGTGCTATGGAACATACTGCCTATAGACATCAGGGAAGCCAGCTCGCTTAACATCTTTAAAAGAAAACTAAAAACGTACCTCTTCACATTAGCCTTTAACTAGCTACCACTTCGCACTATATATATATATATATAAATACTTTTCATTTAATTTAAATCTCTACTGGTGATATTAAGGGGTTGGATTAAATATATCTCTATAATTATAATTATAATTTTTATTTTTTTTGCACTATATCAGGGGTCTTCAACCGGGGGTCCGCGACCCCCAGGGGGTCCGCGGAGGTACTGCAGGGGGTCCGCCAAATTATTTCATCTGAAGCATTTTTCCCTCCTCCAAAAATTAAAAACGTCCAATAGGCTACATAAACATAAACAGATCGTAACAATTGCGTTCTATTCGTTTATAAAATAATACATAGGCTACCCATGAATCTTCACGCGATCATTTGATTACCATGGCAACATATGCACTTTTAGCTACATTTAGCTATCTGGTGCCAAAACACGTTACCTGCCATAACCATACAATTTAAAAGTTTTGTAATTTCTCAGAACAAAAGCTCCACGTCATACAGCACTGATGGCGGTTCAGATGATCTACCTTCAGAGGATGCCAACATGCCTTAATACCCAAAAACGCAAACTGTAGAAAACACGTAAATATTCAAATAATTATCTGAAGTTTGGCTTCACCTACAAAGAGACCGATGGTGACAAACTATTAGTGTGCGTGGTTTGCTCTCCCGTGCTATCAAACGAAAGTATGAAGCCATCAAAGCTGCAACGACACTTAGGCTGGGTTGCACCAACATGGATTAACTCTTAAACTAGGTTTAAACCAGGTTTGTCTTTTAATCCAGTTGCACCAAACTTTAAACCTAGTTTAACCTTAGTTTACAAATGTGTTGCACCAGTCATTTTAAACCTAGTCTAAACCTGGATTAGCATTTATATTTAAACCACCCCTGGAGGAGGTTTATCTCTGTTTTATTGACAACAAATTATAGCCTACTTTCGTCATTTTTGTCACGTTATTGCTGCAACTAACGGCGTTGGACAGAGTGATAACTTACTTGGGGTGACAGCAATTATTGTAACCTGCTATTCATAATATTTACACCCTATTTACCTGTTCACAGTCACAGCAGTACATAATCAACGCAACGATTATAAGCTAGCGACGTCATCTAGTTCGTAGTAACTTACTTGCAGCTTCTGTGGCTGTACTGTCATCTAATACGCCGTCATCGTCGTAGGGGAAATCTGCTGCGGGATCATATCTATTATCTTCTTTGACAGAGGATCCGTAGTCATTGGTGGTGGTCCTCCGCCAGTTTGAAATTGACCGCCGCATCTTTTTTGACTTTAGCCTTGAGACTTTTCCAACAGGCTTTCAGTTGTGCCCTGTCCCTCATCTCCTTGATACCGGTAGAGCCATTGAAGCGCTCAGCTATCTGGACCCAGTTCCTCTCCTTCTTCTCTAGTGTACTGCTGTCAGTCCTCATATCCTCAATTGTAACCCCAAACTCCTCCATCAACTTGGTCAGCAACATCTTTTCAAATGTTGAAAAGTTTGACCCTCTTTGACGTGCCATAATAGCTAGCTAGCTGGCTAAAGTAACAGTGTTTATTAGCTATAGCCGCTGTAGTGGTAGGCTAAACGGTAACTAACGGTATCAGTAACGGCATTTATTCAACAAGCAGCTAGTTTAGGAAAAAGAGTGGATGCGTTTATTTAGGACTATTTAGTTCCGTATTTGTTAAACATACATTGTGAATTTGTTTACATTTCGTCGGAGTCCATCATGGCGGACATTGAACATAAACTAATCCTGATTTAACCCTGGTTTAAACTGGTTTAACTAATCCAGGTTTAAAATTAAGATGTGCAACACAACGCTGATTAATTATAAACCAGTTTAAACCTGGATTTACTAAACCTAGATTAACTCTAAACCAGGATTAATTTAATCCATGTTGGTGCAACCCAGCCTTAGACTTAGAGACAACCCATGCTCACTTGAAAGAAACAAACATTTAATATTTCCCGTTTAAAATCTTTTGAGGGCCAGCAGACAATCAGCCACAGTTGGCGAGCTAGCTTTAAAACCCTCTTATCAAGTTGCATTACGTGTCGCTCAGACCAAAACGCCATACATAATTGCGGAAAGTTTAATATTGCCAGCAGCTAGTAATATGTGAAAAACGACGTTTGGGAAGGAGGAGTACGTGAAAAAAACTGAAAAGCATCCCTTTGCTTTTCCCCCCTTTCAATTGATGAATTGGCAGCTGATGTGAGGGCACAACTAGTCGCGAAACTCCCGAAAGCAGATTATTTTGCACTACAATTAGATGAATCCACAGACATGTCAAACGACCCTCTGTTTTTAGCGTTTGTGTGGTTGTCTACCAAAATGAGATGCAGAAGGAATTTATATTCTGTAAGCAGCTGCATGGACGTACAAATGAGTTCAGACACTTTCAAAGTGATCGACAATTTTTTCCGTGAACATGGTATACCCTGGCCAAAATGTGTCGCGATGTGCACAGATGGTGCAAGAGCCATGTGTGACGCACTGAATGCTTCATAGGGAGAATCTTGTTGCCAAAGACATGAGTGATGAATTGTCAAACGTCAGGCCTCTCACTAGGTATGAGATATTTCATCCATACTTAAGCTTCTCAAGCTACTCAATTCTTTGTCCCCCCCTCATTGAATACAGAGTAATGGCTAACTGTAAGGGAGAACAAAAATTATGTTCAAACATGTGTAGGGGAGTGTGTTTGTGTGTGTGTGTGTGTGTGTGTGGCTGACACTTAGTTCCAGATAAAATATATGAATATCAGGCCTAAATTTGGGGTGGCGGGGGTGGGGGTCCCTGCTCAGTGTCTCACTCAGCCAAGGGGTCCTTGGGCTGAAAAAGGTTGAAGACCCCTGCACTATATCTTTGTTATGTTTCTTTGATGTCTATTTTTATGTGCATGTCATTTCTTTGTGCATATTATGTATTTGCTGTAAAGCACTTTGAGCTGCATTCTTTTGCATGAAAGGTGCTATATAAATAAAGTTTTATTATTATTATTATTATTATTATTAGTAAGTAAGCTAATTTCACAACATTCTACAAAGTTTTTGTTGTAGCAACAGTAACCAGAAACAGAACAATTTCTATGGTTCTATTAATTCAACATTTACGTTCTATTACATTTTTACAGTTACTGTTATAAGTACTGTTAAGTAATGTTTAATAGCATCTCACTGTTGTAACTAAGGAGTAATACTACAGTAAAATAATTGAATGAATTATTGCAAGTAATTAATGCCACAGATGATAACTTAATAATATGTTACAACTAACAGAACCTGGATCAGCACTGAGGCCAGATGTGTCAGCTTTGGCCATCAAATAGTGTTTAAAGTGTTGCTCCTCCTCAACATTATGTCAGCCATGGGTACACCGATGATATGGTAACCTCCTTCTAAAAGACTGACATCAACAACGTCCAGAGTTTGTGGTTTGCAAAAGAAGGAAAAAAGAGACAGAGAAAAACACTAAAAACACACTTGGCACCACAAGGATGGACTGGTGCCTCTCCCTGGTCTATGGGATAAATTCACCATTGGTAAACTCATGGCTTGTGTCAGTGGATAAAACTATTCTAGTGTGCTTCGTTTCATGAGACACTGTATGGATGAAATCACCGGCCTCCTCCTGGATATGACAGAGCCCATGCTTTCACAATAGAATAATCCTCACTGGGATATACCAACATGGGGAATACATTGTTTTGCTAGTAAAAGGGAAGGCCAGACACACACAGTATGGATGGGCTGAAGTTCTCGGACACTGACCATGAAACTTGAAGTAATCAAATCAAACATAAGATATAGATATGAAATTATACAGACGGCATTTGATCCCTATGATTTCTTTCAACTGAGCACATGGCAAGTTGTTCTGCTTTAGGCAGCATATGGTCTAATTTTATCCTGTACATTGCTGCACACTCCCACTGCCATCTTTGATGCTTCCCTTCAGCAATTGTGCTGACACATGTTTTTTTAACATATTTGCTGTGATTCTAAACTAGGACATGAGCACCTGTCACTTCTGTCAATGTCATCAACTGTACCACTAAGGGTATAGCCATTCATATGGTGGCTCTCACTGAATAAGAATAATATAGAGAACACTCTATGACACATACATGCATCCCATATGCTGAGCTCAGCATCTCTTCTGCATCTGTTACAGGTGTCCTTTATGAACTTGTTGTGGTCTTTGGCAGAGACAGTCAGAAATAAATGCAGCAGTCACAGCAAAAATATGTTTGTCAGGCTGGCATGTCCAGACCCCACGTGTCAACAAGCAACTTGATCAGACACTCCACAGCAAGCTATTACCTAGTATGGAACAGGGTCTTAGCAGTATAGTTACATTTTGGCAAGCAGTTGCTGGTAGCCGACATAGTGGATAAGATAAGACCAGTAGGTAAGATATATTATTATGGCTTTCAAAACTTTTGTTTATTATTTTAGTACTTGTCTGCTATAATTAGGTGTTTTAAGTGAAGTTGTGAAATTAATATGAGGTTGTTATAATAAATATCAACCTTTGGTTAGCCAGTGTGTTGTATATTTGAAGAATGTGACATGCAATTTGTCTAAAGCACTTTTAAAAGTTTGTAGACGATTTATGTGTATTTGAATGTATGTTTTATGTTTTAACCTCACTGTATTTGTTTTTTGTTTTCAGGCCAACATTAAAAAACTGCATTCTATCTTTCTGTTCTGTTTTATTCTCAACATTCTCAACTCAACACTACAACATTAGTCATTATAATTAAAATGACCTACATCTGTTTCTGTCAACCCTGAGGACCTTGTAGAGATAAACAATGATTCTGTTTTATCCGGAAGACACCGGAAATAAGCCTACTAGGATGATAATTTATAACTAGAATCTACTTGATGTTTATTTATCAAATACTATCTAAATGCTACCGCCTGTAAATGCTTAGGGGGAGTGTTGAGAGGTGGCTGTAACACTGGCAATAAATTATTCACTTGGGGAAGTCCTGAAGAGCCGCTGACCCCAAAGCATCTATAATTTGTTAATAATGTTTATCCAAGAATTTGTAAATGTCATGAAGGGAACTTGTAAAGCTGTCAACCAAAGGGACTGACAAATACTCCTACATATGCTCGACGGGAAATGTAAGCCAGCTGTTGCATGCAGCTGCTCCACTCCGTCACATGTCTGTACTAGGGTTTCACTCATGCATGGTTTTGGTGTGTGAAGGGGACAGCAGCTTTCACAAGGTGGCATTTTTGGGCTGTACAAGGGTCTCATAAAATATTTTATTTCAACCCCCAATATTTTCCTATTCAATATAGGAATATATCTCTCTCATCGAATGGCTTATAGCTGCTACCCATAGCCTGTCTCTACGTAGAAGCACAGTAGCACTCCACCACTGCACAGTTGCACGATCGTCGCCTCCGCTCTCCGCTTAGCCTTTCCCTGCTTTACACAATCTATAATTGGGCCAACATTGTGATATTTTAATGAATAAAAACACGCTATGTTTTACGGAGAGTTGAAGAAGCATGTTTGTTTCACGAACCTTTCTCGGTGACTTCACCGTCTCGCTCAATTTCGTTGTCCCTGTCCCTGCCATTGTCTGCCTCCTCCTCTGTACACAAAGTGCATTCAGTGTGGAAATTGATAGTTCCCTGTCCAACTAGCGCAAATATAACACAATATAAATTCGCGTTGTTAGCCAGCTTACTATTGCAAACAGCTTGTTTGAACATCAATCGGTTTCGTTAGACCTACTCTATAATGACTAATATACTCAATGATAACCAACATCATCTTAAGTTATTAACTGAAAAATAAAGCGCTATTTTTACCATTTGCAGCCTCTAACCGTGTGATTTAGAAGTTTCTAAATTGTGTATGAAGTCTATTAACCATGATGTCCATACTTCACCCGTCATTAGTTTGCTGGTAGTGTTGGGTTGTCTCCGAGGAATGACGGGGAGACTGAGGGAAGGGCGTGTGCCAGTTTGTAGGGAGGGGCGCATGTGCCTGTTTGTTGAGAGGTGCAGGGTGGTGTGCTGTTGTAGGAATAGACATACAGACGTGGACACAATTGTTGGTACCCTTCCGTTAAAGAAAGAAAAACCCACAATGTTCACTGAAATAACTTGAAACTGACAAGCTCCAGTTTTGTCTCATGTGTCCAAAGGACATTCTCCCAGAAGCCCTGTGGCTTGTCAATATGCATTTAGGCAAATTCCAGTCTCGCTTTTATATGATTTGCTTTCAACAGTGGTGTCCTCCTCGGTCGACTTTGGCTCAAACAGCTACGGATGGTGCGATCTGACACTAATGTACCTTGACCTTGGAGTTAACCTCTAATCTCGTTGGAAGTTGTTCTGGGCTCTTTGGTTACCATTCATATTATCCGTCTCTTCAATTTGTCATCAATTTTCCTCTTGCGGCCACGTCCAGGGAGGTTGGCTAGAGTCCCCTGGACCTTAAACTTCTGAATAATATGTGCAACTGTAGTCACAGGAATATCAAGCTGCTTGGAGATGGTCTTATAGCCTTTACCTTTAACATGCTTGTCTATAATTTTCTTTCTAATCTCCTGTGACAACTCTGTCCTTAGCGTTCTGTGGTCTATGTTCAGTGTGGTAGACACCATGACACAAAACACCACAGTGACTACTTTTCACCCTTTAAATAGGCAGACTGACAGATTACAAGTTTGAAGACACCTGTAATGCTAATTAGTGGACACACCTTAGTTTAACATGTCCCTATGGTCAAATTATTTTCAATCTTTTCTAGGGGTACCATAATTTTTGTCCAGGCCAGTTTAATTCGTTTTTTTAATAAATTATTATTCTGTTGAACCACAATTCAAAAGCAATGTCTGATTTTCATTAGTTAATTTTCAGTACATTTTTATCTATTATTACTTTTGTCAGTTTCAAGCTATTTCAGTGACCATTGTGGCTTTTTCTTCCTTTAACAGAAGGGTACCAACAATTTTGTCCACGTCTGTATATGTCTATGTATATATGTCTATGGTTGTAGGCCTAATGAACGACGGGATATATATTTTTAAATTGCATAATGACAAGTAAGTAATCTATCAATCAAAGGTGAGTAAACGCTGTTTTGTAATTAAAAAAAGGTCCGTAAACGGTGTTTACGTGCGTTGACCCTCAACTACACCCCTGGTTATTGGCTGCTCAACAGGGTTGTGTCGCTGAAACCTACTTCCAAAAGGCAAACAATGTTAATAGTGGTGAATCTCAAGTAATTTTAGCTAAAAATAGTAAAGAATATCTGGTGTGTGGTCTATTTTACTCTGGCTTTAGTAAAGACATATCATGATTCATGATACATGAAAAGTGTTTTTAAATTCCTTTGAACATTCTGGTAGCCTATGCATTCAGTTAGTTTAGTTAAGTTTAATTTCATAATGGATTTCCTGGAAACTCATCCAACCACCTTTTGCATGTGTCCAAGATAGGAATTGTATGTGGTCACAAAATTTTGAGAAAATGGTTATAATATGGAAAAACAAACAAAAATATCTCCTTGTGTAGTTCAAATATAATCAAAATTATTCAAAAATTGTGTCCAAGTGCTGTTAACTTCCATGGTGGTACAGTCAACCTTCTCTGTATCCATTATACATTTCTGAAAGTTATTGATCAGTATTAAAAAAAAATGAACCTTTCACTATGCGAGGACCCAATGAATATAGCTTAATTTTTAGTTTGGAAAATTCCATTTTATGTTTTGCCAGTTCAGTTCTATTTTTTTTTTGTTTGATCAATTTGATTATCATCAAATCACGTCCAATAAAGAAAAGTAGGTCTAGTCTCCCCAGGAGGCTACTGTTGCTTTAATGCTTTTATCTGTCTACGTAGGTGGTAGGCCTATGTTGCAGACCTATGTTGCAGTACATACACGTACAGATTAATTTACTTTAATTTTCAATTTTATAGAATGAAAGAAAAATGCAAACATATTTAAGGGGAGATAACTTCAAGTTTCCAGTTAAAATACTTATACTATTTGATAGTCTACATTTGTAAGTCTTATGTTTTCCTAAGAATATTCAGATTTCATATGTTTTCATATGTAACATACATATGATGTAATCTGAGTGTAGGGTAGCAATTACAGTATACATCCCAATACTACAAACACAGTTGGATTTGAACAAAATATATGGAAACACATTATGTCTGGATGTCAGTTTCATCCAGTTTTGATTTCCACATCACGGAAATCACAGGGCCCTACTTAAATTCATCAAAAGCTGCAATGACATTACAGTATATAACATTGATGTTGTTTTGTAAATGGCAACATTTACCATTTATCCATGTTAATTATTACTGTAACTAATGATAGTATGATTTTAGTAGTTTCAATATAAACTTGTCATGTTCATATTTATTTCACCTTCATTTAACCCCAACCTAATCTTTTCTCAAATGTTTGATCCTGTCAGTGGATGCTTGGGATTTTTTGATGGCTTAATGTTGCAGTTTACATGTTTACAAGAACACGGTCATAGGAGGAATATCATGCTCAGATTCATGCTTTACATTAACTGTGTAGAAAATATTTATGACAAATATAGATATGCATATTCTTCAGTATTTGCATGTATGGTTATACCAGCAAATCAAAAGCAAGAACAAATGGGCTAAATGTAGAAACACATCTTTATAGGTGCAAAAGGGCTAAGCAGCATATGTAAGTGCTATATCTTCACATCTTTATAGGTGCAAAAGGGCTAAGCAGTATATGGAAGTGCTATATCTTCACATCTTTATAGGTGCAAAGGGGCTAACCAGCATATGGAGGTGCTATATCTTCACTTCTGCTCTAATTGGCAGGTGGCAGTTGAACTAAAATGGTGCTTATGTGTTGTGTTCCTGTGTGTATTCAAATATGCATAAATATACGTATATACTTGGATTCATTTGGTTATTCTCCAAAATACATGCAAGTGTGTGAGAGCTAATTTGCAGCCTGGTGGTTCACTTCAAATATGTATATCTACACATATAGATCACACAGACACATTAACGCCCTACATTATATCCTGTGGACTTCCTTTAACTTAACTTGTTAAGTTAACTCAACTTAATATGGTGGTTCAGTTGTTGCCTGCTATTCAGCTCAGGGCATAGAGTATTCTGTGTAAGGGAAGTGGGAGGGCTGTCTGTTTGTTCTGTCACCTAAGCCAAAGGAGTAATGCAAAGGGTATTTATAGATGAGCATGGTCTGAAACTCGGCACCAGGATGGTAGCTCACTGAGACGTCAAATGACCCTGGCCTGCAATAACCCTACTTAGTGCCATTCAAATTGTAACATGGATTTTGTTTCATTTCTGATACTTGGCTATATTCTCAAACAGAAATAAGTGAAGAGAAATGTGTAAAAGCGTCGCACAGTCACTTCAAGTGCAGCATTAAAAGTGAACACGGTGGAAAAGCCAAGTGCAACATTATCTTTATTTAAAGCCCTTTTCTGTAATTAGTTGTTAAAAATAACACATAAAATGATTTGCTTTCAAAATAACTAGAGGTCACAGGTGAGGCTGGTATAATTAAGATATGAAATATAAGCATTTCCTCAAGGCCTCCTCAAACAATGGTCATCCTTACTTGATTAGTCTCACTTTCAAGGCTGCTCTTCCGTTAATGTCTCAATAATAAGCAGTCAAGCTTACAGACTCTTTCTTTGAAGAAGAAATTGGCTACATAGTTAGGTACTTTCAAGATACGCTTGATATTTCCCTTGTTGCAGTGTAATTGATTCACAATTGATTTACAAAATAAGCCAATTATTGGTTAAACTAACAATGACTAATACACTTGTTTCTTTCCATTTCAAATCATTTAAAGATAATTGCATATTAAAACGTGTAATTTTTGCTAACATTTACTAATGATTAGCAAATGTGGATCAGAAATGTTCTCAGGGATTTATTTGATGCAATTTTTAACACTTTAACGGTTTAGATGACTGGGACACAATCGCATGGAGGAGAAAGGAAAAGGTAATATGCATTCAGTCTTCAATCTATGCAGTCAATGATTTCAACCTAAAAGTGTATTTTGAAATGACATAATATAAAACAATATGCAGCAATTTGCCAATTTTTAGGATATGTTTTTTTGACAACTGGTTTTGGTATAACCTGCCTCCACCCACCTATTGCTCATAGCTCAGTTTCTGCTGTGATTATTGTCTGTTGGCAAGATGGATCACTGGGACGTTCTGAGTGGGCTCCACGTCTGTGAGTAAGAGACAAGAGCTTGCTGCTCAAGGCCAAGAACTTGCTGCTCAAGGCCAAGAACTTGCTGAGAAGTACAAGTGCAGAGGAGTGCAAGGTTTTAAATGACTGGCACATAGCGCAAATATGGTCTCATTGTTCAACTACTGCAGAAAACACTTTGTTGACTTAGTTGATTCTAAAGTTCCAAGGGCATTATTTAAGAGAAAAAGAGTGACATTTCTGTGCCTTTGTGATAAGGAGACTGCAGTCACGCCACCCAGCCTCAAACCAAGATTGTTTTCCATCTACCTTCAAAAATATAAACAGATGCAAGAATCAGATGCACAAGAACCTTTCAACAACAAAAACAGCTAAATATACCTGTAGTTTTAGGATCATGCTGATCTTACCTGATAGCTGATGAGAGATGGGAGCACCATTAGCATCGCCATGAATAAGAGAGTTGATCAAATCATTTTAGAGGGTTAGATATGATAACACAGTTCTTTCATCATGGTATCTCAATATCGAGTCCCCAGATATAAACAATATTTGACAGCTAAAGAATTAGAATTTTCCATTTGTGAAATCACGTCACATGTATGATTGATAGGTTCATCTCTTCCTCTTGTGTGTTTTCATGGATGGTTAAGTGTAGCCCAGCACACCAAATTAATGGAGACCTGGCAGCCAATCAGAAAACAGTATTTCTCGTGTCCAGGGTATAATCTGCAATAATGGACAAATTGTTGTAAAAATGAACATTTTACTATCTATGGTTCTTTATCTCGCATGTGTACATTATGGTCCTCATAAAGGGATGTTGCCTTCACTGATATAGGGAAGACTGTGGCAGTCACAAGATAACAATCAGTACATAAATCATTTTTACAACTTGTCCAATATGTTTTATTTTAAATCATCTTACATTTATGTATATAATCAATGACTTATGTTTGTATATAAAATATGGAATTCGAAGACCAGATGCTTGGATCGTGCCTGCATGTGTTGTGAAACCATTTCAGATTATTCAGAATGAGGCAGCACACTTGATCTTTGATCAGCCAAATAGGACACATGTAGCTATGCTGTACTCTGTAGGCGGGCCACTGGATTTGCACCAGGTTATATAAAATGCCTTAATTCAGCGCTATTTCCCCTCTAGACCACTTTGCTCCTCTGATTAGTGTCCGTTGTCTTTGCCTTCTCTGTGTAGCAAGAGATCGCACTCAAGACTCTTTTTGTTCCTGGTACCTTGGTTTTTAAACACCATCTGTCTAATTAGTTTTTTTGTTTGCATACTTTTGATATTTTGAATTATTATTATTATTATTGTTGTTCTTCTTCTTCTTTGTCTTCTTCTTATTCTAATTGTTATCATTATTGTTGTTACTATTATTATTTGATACTTACCTTACAATTATACTTATTATTATTATTAATACAAATACAAATAATTATTAGAATAATTATTTCCATTGTAGTTTGTATTTTAAATTTATAAAATACAATTTATCCATAACTAGAACCATAATTTATGACAGGATTCTGTCACAGCAGTGACATAGCAATACCCTGTAAAGAATATGAGCTACATTTGGCTGCATCAGCTAGTTCTAAAAGAGCACACTGAGCAGAGTCAATGTACTTACAGAGCCCCCAGGGCCACATGGAGTACACTACGCTCCAATGAATGTGACGACGTGATTTATTGAAATGTTTCAGGCATGGAATGGAAGTGTCTGCCAAGAAGCACAGAATCCGTTTGATGGGATCACTGTGTACTAATTCAAGTATTTAGAAAAACTACCACTAGGTGAAGGCTATGTGTTAAAGAGGAACATGTTTTTTATTTGCTTTAATTGACACTATTAACCTTTCAAGCACAGTTCATATGATATCATGTTCGTTGGACGCTGTAATGTGGAGTGGCAGGGAGTATATTGTACTGAAAAGAAATTTGAAAAGACTTGTCACTGTACACCAGAAATGTACTAGCACTACCACTACCAAAGAAGGACTACTCAAACATCACATGTGCGGCATAAATAGAATACAGTCCAGTCATGTTTGCATTGCAACTACTGAATATTGACCAACTATATTACTAATGAGTAGGACAGAATCCTTGAGTTAATGTTTAAATATATCAAAACAAGTCTTACACTATTAGGGTTTTATGTCATTTTGCAATGTTCCACAATTTGTCATGACACATTTTTAACCCTTAAAGTGATCTCTTAATTTTAAAACAGCTCATGGGCATCTTTGCCATCCTTGAAGAGGAGTGCATGTTCCCCAAGGTCTCTGACACTACTTTCAAGAACAAACTGTATGATCAGCACTCTGGCAAGAGCAATGCCTTTCAGAAGCCCAAGCCTGCCAAAGGCAAGGCTGAGGCTCACTTCTCCCTGGTGCACTATGCCGGCGCTGTGGACTACAATGTTACTGGTTGGTTGGACAAGAACAAGGATCCACTGAATGAGTCTGTTGTGCAGCTGTACCAGAAGTCAGCAGTCAAACTGCTGCCTATCGTGTACTCACCTGCTGTTGAGGGTAACAACGTGTTTAAATAAAAAATATTATTAGATTAGATTAACTATATTAGATTCTAAGTATATAACTCAATCATCCAATTCATCATTTGTATGTCTACAGAGAGTGGTGGTGGAAAGAAGGGTGATAAGAACTGTGACTGTGTCCTCACAGTTCAGGGTATGATTCTCGAATCAGTAACAAAAATAAATGTCATCCTAAAGAAAGGTCAGGGAATAATCAGACTGAATTCTTTCCTCAACAGGACAACTTGGGTAAAACGGAGGTTGATGACTGTCACGTCTACGCTGAACCCTGCTCCGCCCACGCCCCCTCCGACACTCACAGCTTCAACTCAAACACCTCCGCTACAACCTTCAAAATCCCCTGATCCCGTGCAACTGAACTTTATTCACATTCACCTGATCCCATACACCTGGCACTTACCCGATTACACAATCACACGCACCTGTTTCCCACTCCGTATATACTCCTCTCTTCCTTCACTTCTGTGTCGGTTCTCATCAAACTACGGACTAAAACCCGATGACTACAGCTCCCGACCGGTTCATTCCCGTAGGTTTGCATATGGTCCATAGGGACTAGTCACGACCAAAGTTTGGGAAAGACACACAATTGTCCCCACCAATATTTAGTTAATTTGAATTGCCTGTTTGCAAATATATTGTGCAAGATATTTTTTATAACTCATTCGTATTATTATCTATACTATCTTCGTCGCCCAGAAGAGTAAAACATTTCCAAGTTTTCCAATGCGCCCTCGAGCCTGCGTGACATGATGCTGTCATTTCATTGCCTGAAGAGGCTCACGTTCGCAGCACCTGCAGAAAGAGAGTTGGCAGTAGTCTGATTCGGGAAGCTACTAAATACGCCAGGAAATAATAAAGCCTCATATTAGTATTTCGTTTGGTGTCAGCATTGATATTTTTGACCCTTTTGTGCTTTGTAGATAGGAAAATGCCACATCCGAAGTTTTTTCACCACAGAGAGAGTAAGTAGTAGGCTACTATCAAGAAGCCCAGGTTGTTGTTAGTTACCTACACAGTGCAAACATGCTAGCCCAACATGGCCACCCATTCTACAATGGAAACATGTTTTGAAAGTCGTTAGTGTAGAGCATGTAACTTTTGCTTGCATTAATCCCTGCATTAATCCCTAACGTCTGCAATTGTCGTGGAAAATTCTAAGAGTTCTCAAGAAACTTCTCAAGGCTAAGGTATGAATATACTGAACGGTTTATTTCAGAGTAGTTAACTGCTGCTGAGCTGGTCCATGGAGCATCGTAAAACCCTAAGCTTAAGGCAAGAGGGATGAGGCAGACTAACTCAGGACAAAGTTCCCGAGCCCTTTTTAAAGATCTAGCCACCTCTCTTCTTCCCTGTACCCCTGTTACTGCTTACCTAATCAGAATTAACCACATTGAGAACCTTTGTTTTCAATCTATTTTTAACAGCGTGCATGTTGCACAGTTTCCTGTGATAACAGGTGTCTCTCAGGTATGGAGTCTGTAGACTGCCTATCTTGTGGCCTCTTGTGGCCTTTCAGAAGCGTCTTAGAGGAACCTGTGACCCCGTCATGGACTCTCAGAAGAGCCTTCTGAAGGCCTGTGGTCTCGTCATGGCCTCTCAAAAGCGCCTATCTGAAGGCCTGTGACCCTGTCATGGCCATGGACGGGTTATGAAACCATGGGCCCCTGGGCCTGGACGCGTAAAAGGCCCCCCTCCCCCCCTTCGCGTGCCAAACAATTATTGTGCGCTCACAAAACATGACTTAAATGTAATGACATTTTTGTTCAACAGCACAACAACTAAATTCACCTGTACCTCAACAGGATTTACAGCCCACATACACATGTTCTAACACAGCGCAGGTACACTCAATTAAAGCCAACAGCAAATTAACAAAATACACCACTTCCAACCACAAATGAGAGATACATTTAAGCAACCTCTAATATTGACTATGCAACAAGAAATGCAAAGTTAATAACAGCTACTTCACGCCGACGCTCTGGCTTAGGGACCCCTGTGCTCATGGGCCCCTGGGCCTGGGCCCGGTAGGCCCTTTCGGTAATCCATCCCTGGTCATGGCCTGTCTGCCATGTGGTTTATCAGAAAAGGCATCTCTACCACGTGATTTATCAGAAAAGGTATCTGTGCCACCTGATTTATCAGAAAAGGTATCTGTGCCAAGTGGTTTATCAGAAAAGGTATCTCTACCACGTGATTTATCAGAAAAGGCCTTTCTGCCGTGTGGCAGCCTTCTCAGCCCTACCAATGCTGAGACCAAACCTATGCCCTTGCTAAAACCCGATGACTACAGCTCCTGAACTGGTTAATTCCCACATTAACCCACCACAATTCCGCGACTCCCAGGTCATTCTGTTCCCTCCAGCATTGGACTGGTAATTCACCCAAAGCCTCAGTTCCACGAGTCCCAGGTCGTTTTGTTATCTTGTTTTGGTGTTCTGTTCCCCTCGCGCATCTTATTATTATAATATGTTGCTCTCAAATTCATTTTGATGGGATATTCTCATTCAAATCAACACACCTATTGTTCCCACTTGCCACAAAAAAAAAATGTAGTTTTGTGATTTTTTTTTGCCTAAGTTTTGAACTATATTTTGCAGTAACTTGCTGGTAGTTCAACTACATTCATATTTGCATAGTGATTCAATAAGTTAACCTTGCCATACCTTGGCATTTTTGTTGTAGTTAACTATTGAAACTACAAACAATTTTGGGCCAATTTCACCATTGCTTCCCTACTGAAATTAGTTCCCCTATGGTCAGCCCTGTTCCCTTTTTCTTTCATCCTGACTGCTGTGAAGGCATGCGCTGGCAAGGCATCCGTCTTGCAGGCACCACCACGTTCTTGACCTTTGTGTAGTACATGTGCAAAACTGTTTATTGCTTTGTATTAACAAATGTTCAGAGAAGTTGTTGCATGCTATTTTAGAAGTTACCTAACTGAGTAATCCTGCTTGGTGCACTACCCCCACCGGGACTTCTAGAAGGCAGGTGTCTGACTACTGTACATTGTATACAAAACCAAAGCTGACATTTCTTGCACTTTTCCATGAATAGTGGGGTATTTTCTTTATTTGGTTTATATATGACCTGTGAACAAGTAGGCACTCAGTTGAGTGGCAGTTTTATTTTGTTATAATTTCATATCACATGTACAGTATATTGACAGCTAGGGTAGCTTTGCAACTTCTTCCAGTGTAAAGTAATTGGTAGCTTGCAAAGTTATGCTTTCAAAGTAGCTTCTCCAACACTGTTTATCAGTGTCAGCTATGCTGTTGGTGTCAAAAGGCAAGTCTGATGGCTTTTAGCTACTTAAATATATACTTAAATAGTAAATACATTACAACAAAAAGACTTAATAAAAGTAGTGCTTAAAATGCATCTGACAAAAAATGGAACTGCAAAAGACTTCAATTCTGAAAACCAAGGAGGCTGTTGTCAAGCCTGTGCAATCTGAAAGATATTGGGCCCTAGTTTGAGAGTAAAAACAGCTGGCGGAAATTGCACCGCATGCCAGCTGCTTCAGAAACAATAGATGTGTCCGAGAGAGAGGTAAAAGTGTGGTCAAAAGCTCTAAGTTGGCAGAGCCAGGCCAAAGTTAATTGGTGAAACTTTTGGTTAAATCTGCTAATAGTATTGCTGAACCATCCTTTTAAACTGAATGTGTCAGACGAGATTACAAAGTAAGATGATGGCGATATCGGCGCAAGTTCTGAGTTTGCCTGTGCTTTTGCAAGGAATAAACCATAGTGCTTCTCTTGTTCTAAACAATTACATTTGTTGACATGTAATTTTGAGATTGTAAAAAAAGAACACATGCTCACTTAGATTCCATGGCAAACTAATGTTATAATATCATAAACGTGTCTATTCTGGCAAAAATCTCCAAACATGTGTCACCTATTGCCATGCCATATATTCAATTTACTAATATAAATCTTATGGAACCCATTTTCAACTTCGGAGCTAAGTACTGAAACAAAAAATGTTTGCTGAAATGAAAAAATATAAAAAAATTATTTTTAAGTCAAACACATTTTTTATGTTAGCCAGGATATGTGTTTACTTCAAGGATAAGCGTGTGCATTGGCGCATGCAAATGTTCCCTGTCGTTGAAGAATATGTTGCATGTCCATGCCTTTTATATTTATCGCTGGAGTTTAAGTCAAGTCAAGACAAAGTCAAAGAGTTTATTGTCGCATACACCAAATTGCTTCAGTGCAGCGAAATTCTTAGGACTTGGCCAGCAACATCTACGCAGTAGACAGTAGACAGTAGATACAAAGTGACATAGTAACATATACCAAAAATAATATTTAACACTGTAACACTATAACATATAACATATAACATATAACACTATAACATATAACATTAACAAGTAACAACAACACAAGAAGAGCTAGCAGCAGTTTAAAGTGTGAGGAATATTAAATTAAGTTAAAAATTAAAAATTGTTCAAATATATGTAGGAAGTGTGGTTGTATGAATGGGGGAGCAGAAAGTGAATGGTGAATGTGACTGTCCAGTGGATCAAAGTTGCTGATTCAGAGGCCTTACAGCCTGGGGGAAAAAGCTGTTTGTAAGTCTGGTAGTCCGTGTTCGGATGCTAAGGTAGCGTCTACCAGACGGCAGCAATGTGAATATTCCATAGCCTGAGTGGCTGTGGTCCTTTACAATGTTCCGTGCTTTTCTCAGGCATCTAGTGTTATAGATGCCTTGCAGGGAGGGAGGATGGCTGCCGGTGATACGCTCCGCTGTCTTCACCACCCTCTGCAGGGCCTTGCGATCGGCAGCGGAGCAGCTACCATACCAGGCAGTGATGCAGCCTGAGAGGATGCTCTCGATGGTGCATCTGTAGAAGTTTATTCGAGTTTTAGCAGACATGCCAAACTTCTTGAGTCTCCTCAAGAAGTATAGCCGCTTTTGGGCAGTTTTGACTGCCGAGCCTGCTTGCATGGACCAGGTAAGGTCGTCCTTGATGTACACACAGAGGAATTTGAAGTTGGAGACTCTCTCCACTGCAGCTCCCTCGATGGTTATGGGGTCGTGACCCCCCCTCTGCAGCTTCCTGAAATCCACGATCATCTCCTTGATTTTGCAGACGTTGAGAGACAAGTTGTTGTCTTGGCACCATGCTACCAAGCCCCTTACCTCATCTCTATAGGCGGTCTCATCATTGTTAGAGATGAGACCCAGGATGGTAGTGTTTAGTGGTAGTGTCATCCTGAAGTTTGCAAACTTCAGGATGATGTTAGAACTGTGTGTTGCCACACAGTCCTGCGTGTACAGGGAGTACAGGAGGGGACTGAGTACGCAGCCCTGGGGGGCCCCAGTGTCAGTGAGGAGGAGGTGTGATTGCCCATTCTCACCACCTGGGGTCTGCTCGTCAGGAAGTCCAGGATCCAGTTGCACAGGGGTGTTTTAAGACTCAGGCTCCTGAGCTTCGGGCCGAGCTTGGCAGGCACAATAGTGTTGAATGCTGAGCTGTAATCCACAAACAGCGTCCTCACATATGTGTTGCCCTTTTCCAGGTGGGAGAGGGTGGTGTGCGCTGTTAGGGCAATGGCATCATCTGTTGATCTGTTTGGGCGGTATGCGAACTGAAAAGGGTCCAGGGTGTTCGGAAGGGTAGAGCAGATGTGGGTTCTGACCAGCCGCTCAAAGCACTTCATAATGGTGGAGGTCAGTGCTACAGGGCGGTAGTCGTTTAAGCAGGTGATGGATGTTTTCTTTGGTATGGGGATGATGGTGGCCTGCTTGAAGCAGGTGGGGACTTCAGACAGATGTAGTGAGAGGTTGAATATGGAGGTGAATACCTCCGCAAGCTGGTCGGCGCACCCCCTGAGGACGCGGCCTGGAACTCCATCGGGCCCGGATGACTTCCGAGGGTTCACCCTTTGGAGCTCTCGCCTCACGTCAGCCACGGTCAGGGACAGAGTGCAGTCGTCCCCAGCCCTCGGCCAGTCGTGAGGCGGAAGGAAGGGGGTTGGTTGTCTCAAACCTTCCGTAAAAAGTGTTGAGGTCATCAGGTAGGGAGGCGGCAGGCTGATCATCACTGCTATTTCTCCCTTTATAGCCAGTAATGTGTCGCAGGCCACCCCACATGCGTCGGGGGTTGATGGTAATTAGTTTTATACCATATATTGAAGATTCAGTCTTAGGTTTGATCAGTCAGGATTCAGGTTTATTCTTGAAGAATGGCGGCCGACCATTTATGAGACAGAGACTTTCAGATCCATCCTCCCTCACAGGACTTCACCTAAGCATATCTGATTATCCCTTGAGGGACAGTCTGTTAAATACACTAATATCTAAGGGGTCTTTGTCTCGACCTGGGGGGGGGGTGAGAGTCTAGTATCACACCTCACTACCCAGGTCAGCCCAAAGTATATTCACCAAGGAAAGTTTACATGCTAGTTAAATCCAAATAAAAGTAACAATTTATAACTAGGTATAATATCATTGACTTATTGACTATGGCATATTCTTATGACCTATGCTGGTCCCTTCAGGGTCAGAGCTGAGGTAGGTGGACTCCAGCTTGTCCCTGTATTCTTTCTTTCCATCTCTGATGGCCATCTGTAGGTCACATCTGGACTTCCCCAAAGCCTTCGGGTCACCAGAGTTAAAGGCAGAGGACCGTGCTCTGAGTTTAGCACGGACATTACCATTTACCCAGGGCTTTTGGTTTGGGAAAGTCCTAACACTGACCCTAGGGACGACATCATCGATGCATTTGGAGATGTATGAAGAGACAGAGTCTGTGTATTCATTGATGTCCCCATCAGCTGCAACACAGAACATCTGCCAATCTGTTGTATCAAAGCAGTCTTGTAGAGTGCTAATGGCTTCAGCACTCCAGCGTTGAACTGCCCGAAAAAACGTTTTTTCCTGTTTTAGCCTGTAGGTAGGGATAAGCATGATGGAGGTGTGATCCGACTTCCTGAAAGCGGGGCGGGGGAGGGGTTTGTAACTGTCCCGAATTTGCGAGTAGCAATGGTCAAGAATCTGATCACCCCGGGTAGGAAAGTTAATATGTTGGTGGTATTTCGGTAGAACTTTCCTCATATTAGTCCTATTGAAGTCTCCAACAACAATAGAAACTGCCTCAGGGTGAGCATCCTCAAGTCCATTCAAGTCAACCCGCCCAGGCGGAATAGACAGGTTTTGCCTGAGTTTCTGCCACCAAACTAGGGCCCATAGATTATGATGACAGGAGAAGCGATGGATAACCTTTATTCAAATGTCCAGACCGAAATAAACTGTTGTAGGGTGTCCCACTGGCCCTTTGAATGGAGAATTATTTGGTAAACCCTCTAGGGACTGAGGCCTGTTAGACTTTTTCAGGGAGTCTGATATGCCTTGATGTTTTTGTATATTTCCTCTAAGTAAAAACATTGATGCACAAGTGGCATATATGTAAAAGATTAACGGTTTCTGTGGGTGTTCTTTTTATGACTCTAGGACTCGCGGAGCTTTAAAGGCATATTGACAACAAGTCAAATATCCCTCCACCATTTGGCGTTCAATTGCCAGGGGAGAGGTTAAATGACCAGGGGATAGGTTATTGTTGTGATCTTGCCAAAAAGGCGGGGACACTGTTTATCAAAGCATTAATGACCCAGGTCATCACCTCTTTGGTTACATGATGCCTGATACTCTCTGCACTAGCTGTGATTTAGTTGTTGGTATGAACCCCCAACAAATATAATTTGCTCTTCAGCTCTAACACTGGGGTGCCAAAAGATGGACTGACTGGAATCTTTTCCTCTGTGACTAATTTGTGGCTGTCGCACCATGATATGTTTATAGACAATTTTGTGATGGAATTACCTTAACCATAGTAATGACAGAAGCTACTAAAACACCCTGTAAATCTCCTAGCTGCATTTTAGCTGTCTGAGTGAGTGCATTTTAAAAAGCCAGAGGCACCTCACTAGTTGAGGTCCACTGGACACATGGTATGCACACACAAATGTCACATTAATGTGAGAACATATATTTAAAAGACTCAAGTATGAAGCAGGAGGCATGATAAGCATGGTTAACATACAGTATATAGTGTATATATATAGTGTCACTAGGCTAAGTATATATATATATATATAGTGTCACTAGGCTAGGGAAATATACCAAACGTGACTAATGTTGTTAGTTGTCCTTCTTCCACATTTAAGCATTTAGATGACTCATTTGCCTTTATTTCTTCAGCATAAGGTTCTGCATTATTTGAAGACTGCTGTCATGATGTGGCATCCAGATATATTAAGGGCTAGGCCCGAGAAACTGTAAAAATCATGTCACAGTACACCAGCAATTAAACTGCCATCCTCTCCTGAAATTTACTGGCTCCACCACAGCCAAAAAAGAGTCTACTTAGACATGACATCTATTTGTGTGTGGCATAAATAGAATCTAGTATATCAATGTTTCATAGGGACATCAATTTAATATAATTCAATTTAAATGAAGCCCCAAAACATACGCTACAAACTTCACCAGTACACTGAATATTTGACACCACTCAGAACTCAGTTGCAGTATAACCATATTCACTTGTAAACCTGCACACATGTATGAAAAAGTGATTTTGAATTAATTCAATTCCAAATAATTTATAAAGCACCAAAACAATACAATTGTCTCAAGGGCCCAGGGCCTGAATGAAGAGTAAATATTATGGGGTTATTATATTTATATATTTTGTTACTGTCACAAAAAGTGGTAGTTAGGACCTGGGATGAACTAATAGTTTCTGTGTCCTTGAATCAGAATAATCAAAATAATGGCATTGATGAGTCAAAATCAGATTCAGATCAGATTCTCAAACAGATCTTCACATATTACATACACTATGATTTAGAGTTAATACATTAATCATGTGGGAGTAATGTGTGAGTAAAGCAGACTTTTTCAAATTCTCTGGTACAAAATGCTTTGGGAAATGTTTAAATAGGTCGAACCATAAAACCACCCTGCCTTATTTGGAGTCGGCTTAGTTTGCCAATATATAGTTTGCCAATAAGGCCAATATAAGGGGCTGTTCCAGTACACAGTGTGTCATCACCTGTTCGTCACAATTTATACAAATTTCACACTGCTTTAAAAGTTATTTAAAACCATTTTTTTCTTTTTAGGCTGTTGAAACTTGTGGAAGGTTCATCTGGTCTTGGGAAAGGAAAGGTAAGTTTGTGATAAACACTAAGGGCCATATCTAGGAATGGTGTGTAGCGTGCATTTTCTCAGAGAGCGCATGCCTCCACTAAGGCCAAATTCAGTATCTCGTGATGTTCACGAAAGTGAAGCTATTGCGAACAGACAAACTATCATCGACAAACTAACAAACAAACTGAAAACATAATCTCCTAATTCAATGGTGAAACTAGCCATATTCAAAAAGTACATTAAGCATAATGTACTTTCACAATATTAGTTTGTCTCCCTAATCAGATTTGAGTACAAAAAATAACTCAAGTTGGGTAAATTAGTGGAAAACTGACTTTTGATTCAGCTTTCTGGAATTGAATGCCTATATATTCTACTTCTAGGCTGGAACTAAGACAAACCCCAACACCAAATAAGTGCCATTTCATTGTTTCATTGTTTGTTCTCCAAATGCTAGGAAGGAGTCTTGCCTAGCCTCTGAACGACCCAACTTGGAAGGAGTCGTAGGGACTCGTCCTACTGTCCTACCAAGGAAGAGCAAATACCCTACTGGTCACTTGATGATGCACAGGGGTGTACTCTTCTCTGCACTCATCACTGTATCATGCTATATATATATATATATGCTATGTAACCTAATTTTTCTTAGCTTACATAATACACTAATAAATGCCATCATGATTTGTGGAAAGGTTTCAGGCACGCAAACTGAAAGCGCTGAAAGAGTCATCATCAAGACACAGCAGGTTGACATTTTTTTTACACAACAGGTCACAAGAGCTATATAATATATCACCAGGTTGAGAAAATGTAACCTCTAACCTTTAACCTCCGTATGTAACATTTTGGCTCTGTGTAGTTTGCAGTATCTGACTGTGTAAAATGCATAGAAGGAATAAGAAAAGAATAAAGAGTCACAGTACACCAGTAGTTATGCAGAAAATGTCTTAGTTTTGGAATGTTGCCCTGAATTCTGCTGGGTCTACTACTGCCAAAGAAGGGTCACTCAGATATCCTACTTATATATGTGTGGTGTGAATAGAACACAGTACAATAATGTTTGATTAGGCGTATACATTTTGTGAAAAAGGAAGCCCAAACATATCACGCATCAGTCAAAATATTGAACACAAAACCCAGGAAAGAAAGAAATTAAGAAAATACTAAAGGCTAACACAAAACAGTCATAACCGAAAAACTGTGATGTACTGTGATGAGAAACTTCAATACTGGTGTTAATGTTAATTTATGAAAATGCATTTTATGGGTTGAAAATGGCTTTTGAAATGAAATGATCAAACACTTTCATTCATCACACTGATGTCGTTTTGGAAAGCAGGAGGAAGAAACCAATTCCCATCTGTCCAAGTTCAGGAAGGTTCAGCATGAGCTGGAGGAGGCTGAGGAGCATGCTGCCATTGCTGAGTTCCAAGTCAACAAGCTGAGGGCCAAGAGCCGCGACTCTGGAAATGTGATATAATATTTCCTGACTACACTTTTACTGTATTTCCAAATAAAATTAGCAGGTCAATGTTGAATTTGTCTTGTTCTCTCCTAACTGCTTTGCTGCTATTTACATTTTACCCAGTTCTAGTTTCTACCTCATTTGTACCAAATTTTATAACAGACTCCACAGATCATTACAGTCTAGTGTCACCTTGTCAGAACACCTTGCCCAAATAGTCAATCATCATATAGGATCATAACCTAGTTCTCAGAAATGAGATGTGGCAATGCCACAAGGAAAAATCAAGACAGAAATGTTTTTCATACAACATAACTTTATGCTACTCAATGAAGTTTGCGGCAGATAGCCTTGTGCATTCAAAACGGTGGTTAATATAAATATATATACCGATAAAATATATTACCATACTAAGAATTCAGTTGGTTTATGGGAAAGGATTCCCTTTTTCCTTTTTTGAGTGGCAGAATAGCATAAATGTACACTGTGCACTTTATCCAGACAAGAGATTGTCCCAGGCTAGGATCTCCAAGACCTATTGCTGAAGTTAAAAGCTTTAATTTGCACTTGCTCTTGAGCCTCAGGTGACTGTACATGTCAACTCTTACCGACATTCTTTAAATGATATGGATTTTCCCCCTTGTTATTGCTAATATATCCCTCAATTGTTATATAGCCTACATAAAATCTTATCGAATTAATCAAATTAATAACATGTTTATATTTGATACCGGAAGACTGGACGTAGTTATCCCTCAGTGGACTCTTCATTGAGGGATCATGATATCAGATGACATTGGGTGGATGATGAGAAGCTGAAAAGTAAGCCAGCTGGCTTACTCCTAGAACACCTCAGTTGAAGATGTGAGTGCGTGGCCAAAGAAAATAAAACAGCAATAAGAGTATGTTATCTCCTGCTTTCCAAAGGTTGACGTGTTCTGCAAATCAGCCCTTCCATCAATCCCACACAGGAAGCAAGGAAAGTCAATGCTGACACAGATGAAGGCTTGCAGGGGGAGAGCCCAAATGTGTGCATAAAACCTAGAAGTGCTTTGGTCCTGTGCATCACTGACACAAGGTGATGATGATCATTAGAAATACTAATGGGCATTTCTGCCAGATCATTCATCGTACAGTGCCTCTCTGTTGGGAATGGTGAAGGACTTTTTCAGCAATATCACACAAGAGGGATTGATTTGTTGGAATTACAATGGAACTGACCAAATAACAGCTGCTGAAGCCACCAGAGTTATGACTAAGGATAAACAGACATAGTGGGTTTTTGCACACCTATTTGCTACTATTTTTCAAACTAAACAGTTATAGTTCTCAATGTGCCAATAGTCACTTTTAGGTCAGCAATAATGTCAGAAATGTTTGTCAATTTAGCTGTGTGAACATGATAATTACGTAAGGCAGGGGTTCTCAAACTTTTGCAAGCTGGGCCCCCCCAAAGCTGGTTAGGGGTAGTTGGGGCCCCCCCGCCCCCCGCCGCCCGCCGCCCACCGCTACCGGCGCCCTCAACTACACCACCATATATAGATAGATAGATAGATAGATAGCATATTGTTATTGATAGGCCTGACATGTCAAGGTTAGGCTTTTGTTATTGTTAGGCCCATACAGACAATTACTATTACTATGTATTAATATTATTTGTATTGTTATTATTATCATTATTATCAGTAGTAGTAGGCCTATTAGTAGGCTATTAATATTAGCAGCTATGTGAGCCTGCATGCTTTCTTATTATAATAATCATCCTTATTATCACCATCATTGTATTATTATTATAATTAATGATTATCAACCAATTATTATTATATTATATTATCAGAAATATAATAAGTGTTATTATTGCTATTATTATGATACTGTTATTATTATGGACCTCTTGTAATCTTTGCAAAAAAAAATCTTACAGGTCTGTCAATGTGAGACATGAGACTGCTTTGCCTTGCAAAGGTCCTCAAATCTTGGGGCAATGTTTGACAAACATATCCTCAGGTCATCCTCGATCTGTGCGCGTTTGCGGTATTTCATTTTGAGCGCAGTCAGTTTTGAAAAGCCTGCCTCGCACAAATATGTCGACGCGCAAAGGATGAGCATTTTTAAGGCTATGTCGCAAAGCTGAGGGAATTCCGGCATCATTGCTACCCAGAATGACGAAAGAGAAGAGGTGGTAAACAGATGCTTAAGTCTACTGTCACTCTTCAGCTCAATAAGCTGCTCTTGCATGTCTTTTGACAGCTTGTCTGCTGAGCAGAGAAATGGATCCCACTTGTCCATAGTTGTGTTTGTTTGCTGATACAGTGTGTGTGTGTGAAGTTAATACAGTTCTAATTTCAACGTCGTGGTCTTGTGAGTGTGTTTGTATGTGTGGCTGTGAACAACTTGCACACAAATAATGGATAAGGCTGTGCTAGGCAATGGTTCCTAACAAAACAAATTGTACACAATGTAGACAGGGACAGCACAGAATAGTATTCAAGTGCTGGTGTTTTATTTGTTGCAACACGGTGGATGATGACATCAAAAAATGTAAAGGTAGGTGTTAAGGAGAAAATGGCTAGCTGCAGTTGGAAGAAGTTAGCTAGCTAGAAGGCTAGCTCTCGGGCTATGAGCTTTTTAAAAAGACTGTGGAGCAAATTACTCTTTAGAATAGGCTACGAATAGTGCAGTTAGGTATTACTAATGTGGTGGGCCGACTGCACAGTGGTTAGGCCTCTCTCACCAGCCTGCTCTACACACCTGTGCAGCCCCACTTAAAGCCAAGCTATGGCTTAACTAGTCGTAATACAGGCCAGTCAACCGAATGACAGACAGAGATGATAGTTTCCACAAAAGCATATGGTTTTATTTGATCAAAGTTTAAAAGGAAAAGGACAACAGTTACACATGTACTGGTACTGATAGGAGGGCTTTGATGTGCAGACCGTTCAGGAGCTAAGCATCCATGGCCTACTGAGTTTAACCTAACAAAAAGAGGAAACAGAAACAAAACACACAAGCACAGCAAATGATATGATCCAACCCAAAATCAAATGATAAATAAATCAGTGCTGCCAAATCAAAATCACCAAACACAATCCTTGGGTGTAAAACCAAACATCAAACTATAATAATAATGGCAGGAAAACTCAGCAAGGCCCTAGCGCACTTATCACTCCGGGATAACACAACAAAAATAAATAAACTAAAATTGCTCCGACAGTGTGGTTAGTCAAACAGTACAGTGATTCATATGATCATACGAACGAGACAAGTTTATTGATGGTCGAACTCGCACACGCACTTACACACCACAAGCATACAATACACAGAACACACCGCAGACACGCCACAACTGCACCATACAGCCTGCCTGGAGCACGTCAGATGTTTAGTCCGTCGGGTAGCTCCGTTGGATTAACCAGGCGGTGACAGTCAGGCAGTGAAACCAAGCAGTGTAGCCAAGCAGTGTAGCAACAAGCAGCCCACAAATAAAGCAGCGTTGCGTCGTGAGAACGCAGCACAAGATGGTAGCAGACAAACGCAGCAAAGCAGCAGCCAACAAGCCTCTGTAACGCTGTATGTTAGTTCTAGTGCCAGGAGACCGTAACAGTCCATACACCTCCACCTATACGGTCCCGGATAAGAGCTGGTTATGGAACGTGATGTATCCAAGATCCAACTCCAAGTCTCTTAATGACTTCCAAGAACCACGAACTAGAAACACGCTACACAAGCAATCTTTCCCACGAGCTCAACCAGCAGACAACGGTCCAACCCTACTATGGGCTGCCAACCATGTAACTGCAAACACCTGCGTGTTTAAATAGGCCCAGGCTAGTAGGGAAACGGGAATGGTGTGGATGGAGCTGCTAATTAGCAGGGATCACCCTACCACACTAAGGAGTGAGTCTTTAAAAAGACTGTTTATAAAGCAATGAATATCTCAATGATAAAGCAAACAAGAGAAATCGAACAAAATCTGCAGAGTGTCATCTCAGTGAGGGTGTCCGCTTACCATGCCTACAGTTACTTTTCCACTCGGAAGCGTAGGCGCAACTCGCAAGACTCCGTTTTGATTGGTGGATCAGGAACGAAACAGTATTTGATTTGTTTGTGTCAGTCCAGCCCCTTGCATTTCGCCACTGAGGGCGCTTTCACTAACCAGTGACAGGTTGGCGGTCGTTTTTTTTTTTCTCCCTCTGTGACATCGCGCCCCCCCTGGAGAGTGTTTGCGCCCCCCACTTTGAGAACCACTGACGTAAGGGCAGGGGCGTAACTATAGGGGGTGCAGCAGGTGCGGCTGCACCTGGGCCCGTGGGGTGTCGGGGCCCGTAGCCGGGCCCAAAGATTTAAACGCGTTGCCCGACGGGCCCCCCCTTTTCAACTACACCGACAGGAGTCGCCCGACGGGCTCAATCTCAGCATCGCGTCAATTCTTCTCTGATATGTTTATGTTCAAATATGCACTGTTCATAACTAGGAGGTAGTGTAAAATGCGTTATATACACTTGAAAAGGCAAACTTATCTCAGTCATGGTTGTTATAATTTTTTGGGAAAAAGTAGCAATTTATAACAAAATCATATGCTTATCCTACATACACTATAGAAACTATCAAAAAACTATTCAAT
>NC_045163.1:15680601-15925255 GCF_900700415.2 Clupea harengus | reverse complement strand
ACGTCCGACAAAACTCCCTGAACTGTCAACCCAAAAGCCATGGCGAGTACGGGGACAAGCGCTATATCTTTCAGTGTGAGTGAATATTTTTGGAGTAATACCTCCGCGATATCCTCCCGATCCAGGCAAAAGGAACTGCAATATGCAGTGGAAGGATATATCCAAAACATCAAAAACAAAGGGGACACAACAATAATCAGAAGCAAAATCATACAGGTCTCAATAAAAAAAATGAGAAACCCCACGACCTCTTTATTAAATGCAACCAGCACAACCTTGTAGACTAGTCATGTTCTTGCACCGCTGGGTTAGATCTGTATATAATATTTCAAGCTAGCTTCTAATAACCTACAAATATCAGTGGCGGCTGGTGAATTTTTTTTGGGGGGGGGCGCAGTTGGGCGGCGCGGTTAAAATAGCACTCCACAATGAGAAGAAAAGAGGTTGAGTAGAATATAAATTTTTTATTTTTTTTTAAAAAAGCTTTATTTCAAGAACACACAGTGCTCAACACTATCCAATAACAACCATCAACAAACTGTAACTTTGGGCATGAGAGGTTCAGAGCAGAATGGTTTCATAGGGGTTTACAGAATAAAACAGGTGCCCACACCCTCACATGAAAGAGGTTTAGAGCACAAGAGATTCAGGAAAAAGATATCACATTTTACATTGGGTGTTTGACAAGAGTAGGCCCCACTACTTGTAAAGAAATGTAGCCCTCCTCTCCTTCAAGTTGGCAAATCTCTCAATAACTCTCTGGTTAAAGTCAATCATGTCTTCCCTCACAACAGCCAGCATACAGTCAAGAAGTTCATTCTGGACTGTTTTGGATGTTCCCTTAAACACAGTCGCGCTCTCGAGATGCTCTTTCAGTGCACTGTCAAGTGAGGCAACGACGTCCACCAAGCCACGGAATATCCCTGGGTTATCAGTTCTCGCTCTCATCATGACCACGCAGGGCCAACTCAAATGCACCACAGAACTTCACACAGTCTATTATTCTTGAGAGAATGTGTCTGTTTTTCCTTACTTCTTCATTGTGTTTTCGAATGCCAATTCGGTACCCTTCGTCGAGCTGCTTTGTTATACTCAGTCTTCCAAAGAGGCTTAGCTTCAGGCTGTTAGTTAGATGGCTGCGGCAAGATTCGTGCTTCTTACATTTATCGTTGAAGTGCTTTAGATCCCTCATCCCCGTTGCAGTCCAGATTGTTTCAGTCCCAGGACTTTGGAACAACAGGCAGGGAAAACAAAAAAAAAACGCACCACTCACTGAACAACCAGCTACGGGTGTACGTCCTCCCGCGGTCGATGTTCTGCTGCTGAATTTTTAAATCCGGACGTTCGGGTCCCATGTCTTCCAGTCTCTTCTTATCGACATCTGATCGTCGATTGAAAGGTGTTTCACAAAGAGATACCACAGAGTTTTCAGTCGCCATACTCACAGAATCCAAGTCTCTGCTAGCTATATTGCTCTTGTAGATACATGAGATTTATATGGGATGTGAGGGAATGATAAAGGTCTCTGATTCGACGAATAGTCCAGTCGCGTTGAAATAAGAAACGATATCATTGGTTAGGGCGCAAAATTTTGCGCCCCAGGATCGAACTTTCATCCGCCAATGAGAAGCTGTCCTTGCTCAAATGTATGAGAAAAGTATGAGAGCTCCCATTGACTTCCATTTGGCCGGCGCCCCACCAGGGAGGAGGGGCTTATCTCAGTGATAACGAATGGCAATATATTATATTTGGTCACATTTAAGTGGTTGCTGACAGGGGCTTACGGTCTCCCACACACATTTAACGCGTTAACACAGTACATTTCTTATTTTAATTGTTTGGTATATAATGTTTTTTTACTTTTTTTCATCTCAAAATTTTAGGAGGGGCGGCGCCCTTGCGCCCTGTATTGACGCACCGCCACTGACAAATATTCTTTATTCTTATTCTGTCTCTGGCGAGAGACTCTGGAGTGGCATATAGCATAGCTAGCTAGATATCTAGGATGGTGAAAATCTAGAGAACAGTACAGTAACGTGGAGCAAGATAGCTGCTAGTAACGTTATTGTTCAAGGGATGTGTGTGCATGTTGCTGAAAGTATTTTACAGTCACTGTAACTTGCTTGTAAAATGATGACCATGATGTAATGCTATGGCAGTGATGTTTGTGTTGCTTTATAATAGTTTGCACTGAAATATGTAAGAGGTCTGACCTGCATCTTTCTAGGCACTGCCTCCTTTTTCTTGTCACCACCAGCCACTGCAATTGTTGCAAAGTACTGGATGACACGTTTGGTGTTCACAGTCTTGCCAGCACCAGATTCTCCGCTAGATCAAACAGAAGATATTGCAATTTTTCAGATCACAATTAAAAGAGTGCCACAGGGTTACATAGAAGATAAAGCAAAGTTTTAAGTCATGCATTGACACTTACGTAATCAGAACAGACTGGTTCTCCCTGTCTGTGGGATAAAATGGAGTTTTAGATCAATTAATCACTTAATTTTTTATCAAATATGTAATTCAATCATATTATTCAGTAGCTTTTAAAATGAAAGCTTACCTTGGAGCATGAACTGATAAGTATTGTCAGAGACAGAGAAAATGTGGGGTGGGGCCTCCATACGCTTCTTGCCTCTGTAGGCATTCACCACTTCTTAGTCATACACAGGGAGCCACTTGTAGGGGTTCACGGTGGCACAGAAAAGTCCAGAGTAGGTCTAGAATGAGGAAATAAAGGGGATTGGTTTCACAGCTCTATTATTTTTTAAACAGTTTTTCATCTGTGAGAAAGCATAAAGCTTACGTAGATCATCCATGCTCTGTAACGCTAAATGTACTGTACCTCCTTGGTGTCAAGAACTTCAACGACGACTTTGGCACCATCTCTGCTCTTGATGGTACCCTTCAGGTACAACTCCTCCTTGTCAGCCACATAACAAGCTGACTTTGCGTCGAAGGGCTTGGTTTGGGCCTCAATTCTCTCCCTCTCAGGCTTACGGAGGTAAATGGCAGCCGGGCCATAAGTGGCCATATCTGCGTCCCCCATGGTTGCAGGTTACTGTATGAATGAGAGGGATTACAAAAATGCATTTATAAAAAGAATAGTGTACAAAAAAGGCTAGGAGTAATTATTCTAATGCAAAGACTTGCTCAACATTGACAAACACATATGTAACAAGGGGCCAGACAACAGTTTCCCTGGCATTGTTTGAGTAGTCACTCAGATATTTTTAATTGTAATATATCTAAACATCTAATAAGGAACACAGCCAATCATGCCCAATACAATGAGTATCTGTCTGGAAACAGTCAAGAAAGTGGAAAAATAATACAGTAAACTGTATATTATATTAAACAGCTCAGAAAAGAAAGTAGTTTTTAAAATATTAGAGTACCCAACATATTTATTGCATTACTAACCCTAAAACTGACCCTGGTTACTTACATTTGTATATTTACAATAACATATATGGGCCATTCTACCGAATTGGTGCAAAGTCAGGTTGGAAATGTTTTGAAAATTTGTATGTTTTATTCCCAAAACTTTGTCCGTTTGTATATTGAACCATATCTAAAGCACACATTTCTAGTAAAAGAACCGTCAATTTTTATGTTGTATTTTCAGAATGTGTTGGAATGTTTTTCCTCTCCCAAAAATTGTCACTACCGAAACATAGTAATACACTATGGTAAAAGAGTATTATTATTAACCTGTTCAGATTGTGTTTCCTTCCCTTCTCTGAAGAGTATTTTTACAAATATTTCTTGAAGGTTTTCACAATGAAATCAATAAAAATTAAATTTTTACCACATTTCAAAGTTCAATTTATACAATTCATCTTACCATTCCATTTTGTCACTACCGAAACGATCATGTCACTACCGAAACGTTACCATATGTTTTGGTAGTGTGACTGTTTCGGTAGTGACTATTCTAGCTAATTTTGAGCGTAAATAAATAATTCTAGCAAGTACATGGCTAGCAAACAAATCTTTGAAGAGGTGTACACACAAACAAACATAATACTTTGCATAAAACCCCAAAAAGTTTACTTAATTGAAGAAAAATATGTGTTCGGTAGTGACCATTCTTAAGGTTACACACTGATTTTCAGACTTTGGAACACAGTTATATCAAAAGTATGGGATCTAGCTACTTACCATTCAGCCATGAGGGACAGGGATGCAGTATCACTGCCTGGTTATAAATGCAGGGGTGTGGCTAAAAACCAGGCTCAGCCAATGGACTAAAACTCCTTTGTTTCGGTAGTGACATGAAAACTATGGACATGATTTTTTTAATTATAGTTTTTTTTTTTTTAAATTAAACCCACAATAAATCTAAATCTTCTAAGTTCTGTTTAAACTTAATCGTAAAGATCTTTGAAATTACATCATTGAAAAAAATCTAAAAAATCTAAAAAGTGTTATTTACAGACATTGAAATTTAGATCCCAATAGAAAGTACCCTATAAATGATGCTTTTGTATATATCTAGCTTATCCCTATCTCAATTAATGTCTTGGGTTTAAATAGACCATAACATATTCTTAGTAAATATCTATGTGTGAATACTTAATTGTTTTGTAAATAGTTTTTATTGTTGTGGGACCACACTTTGCACCAATTCGGTAGAATGGCCAATATTTGTATGTATATACGGCACCGTCTGAGACGTAGAGTCTATGTCAGTCGTGGCCCAAATTATGTGTGGCACATAGATTGATATGACAAATTGAAGCCGTAAAGTTTTCTGCAAAGTTTTCTGCACGGCAGTGAAAACGGCATTTCCCCAGACTGTGTCACTCTAGGTCCAAGCACGGGGAACTAACGTATTGAACGCTGGTGGTGTAGGTTCTGGAGTGAGTGTACTTAGTTCTGGATGGACCATTTCGATCAGTTAAAGGCTGACGGTCTCTATGATGACAGTTTCATCGACAAGTCATTAGTCCAATTTAGCTTCCATCCATCTATGTGCCACACATATTTTGGGCCACGACTGACATAAACTCTACGTCTCAGACGGTGCCGTGCACGGAGATCCACGCCACCACCATCCATTTGACGCAGAAAGAGACGAACGGTCTCTCTGTCCGTGATGATCCCTGCCATCCAACACTTCTGTTGCATCCACCTTTAGCCATGT
Source organism: Clupea harengus (assembly GCF_900700415.2). Taxonomy (NCBI): domain Eukaryota; kingdom Metazoa; phylum Chordata; class Actinopteri; order Clupeiformes; family Clupeidae; genus Clupea; species Clupea harengus. Next base: position 15,920,106 of record NC_045163.1, on the reverse strand, counting down.
TGTTTGCCAGAGGACTGTAATTGGCGATGGATGAAATTGGCTACTTCTCCGATGTCCGCCTTATTGCGTCTTCGCCACAGCTGATTCCTCTGAAGCGCTCTTTCTAGAGTTCTTTTACAAATATCAATGTTGTGCTCCTGAGATAATCGAGATTTTACGTGGCGGAAACGGGCTTCCATAGGTATTGCACTGGCAAAATAAACTTTTTTTGCTCCACACTCTGCCTGACTTCTGAAGTTTTTGAAGATTTTTCCTGGATGACCAAGAACAAATAATTTTATTTTTGCCATACTGTATATAAATTCTCAGTTTTACTGATTTGTATCTGAATTGAGACCCACATATCACCATACTGTAAGGGTGTTCAGGGATGCTGAGAATGGCAATATGGCAATATTCATATGCAAACCGTGTGGATGTGATTTAGCTGCTGCATCAGTTCTTAAAGGAACTTTTAGGCAATTGCAAGTCACCAGTAGGCTCTTCAGACTGAATGGAACATAATACACTCTAATAATATGACAGTGTGATTCACTTATGTATGAACTATGGAGATGGAAACAGGTTCAGGATATTTGAAAAGCCGTCATGAAGACAACATAGTTACAAGTATATAAATAGTACCACAAGGCTAAGGAAGTATGCTCAAGAGAATGTTGTTTTCATTTATTATGATACCAGCTGTTAAGTTTTTCTGTCTTCACTCAAAGGTCCTTTCTACTTGTCTACTTGGCTGCAGAGAAGCATTTAAAGACTTGTCACAGTACACCAGCAATAAAGCTGCAAAGCTCTTTCAACTTTGGAATCTTGACTTAAAATGTACTGGCTCTATGACTGCCAAAAAAGAACCACTGAACCATGCTGTGTATGTGCGTGGTGCATAACCAGAAATCAACACCTATGTATCTCATAGGGATATTAATTTCAGGCAATTTATTTCAAGGTGTATGGGCATGGCCGAATTGTTACATGGACTGTAAAAATAAACCTATCTATTGAACAATGTACATCAACATGCCACCTATAATTGGTTTTCACGGCTATCTTTTCTGGTTACAAAATAGCTCCTTACATTTTTACCTTCAAAATAAGTGTTTTACGATGCCAAATGAGGCTTCATGGTTTGAAATGCTGAAATATGTCTCAGATGAACGAGTTTGGGTATATACTTAAATGTATCTGAAAAATCAGACTGAATAAATGGAGTCATATCACATAGGTTCTATTCTATTGGTTTACTAAAATGTAGTAGTAAACTAACAATTTTACGGGGACAGCAAGGTTGAGGTAATGTTTAAATATATCAAACCACACGTATCAAACCTTATTACCTTATTAGGGTTCTGCTAAGTTTGCAGAAGATGAACAATATAAGAACCTGCTGGGAGGGAGCACTGCGGAAGAGGCCAGAGGGGTTCCTGTGTACAGTAAGTCATCACTTGCTTCAATAGAGAGAGAGGGAGCTGCTATCAAGCAGGAGTTGGTGCATGGCAAACACTGTATTTCAGCTGCGATGGATGAGAGAGTTGGATTTTAGTCTTTCAGTTTTACGTTATATTTACACTTCTCATCTGACTTTGTAACTGACTTTGTTTTTCAGCGGCTTTGACAACTTTTGAAAATCCATCTGGTTTTGGAAAGGAAAGGACTTCAATTGAATTTACTAGTTTAGCGAAAACTGTTCTTAATACTCTTATCAAGACAAATTATATCAATACGAGAGAAAATCAGATGCTTCTTTTCAACAATAACTCTTTCAATAATAACCAAAAGGGGAAATTTTAGTTCTCAAAGATGGATCTTTGATAGCTCAGGAGACCTAGATGTGATCTCATTATTGTTTCAATAATTAAACTTCCTTGGGAGAAACCCCTCCTTGGGAGAATATCTCTTAGCTATCCCTCTCCACAACAGCTTTGAACAGTCTTCTTAGTTCTTCCAATGATACTGAATGTCAATCAAAAGGAATTCAGCCACAATAACCCTTCATCCCCCCATCATTCCCTTGGGTAGTCAAATGGCAGATGTAAAACTATACAGTGGGGAAAATAAGTATTTGAACCCCTGCCGATTTCGCAAGTTTGGCCACTTGCAAAGAAATGTGTGATCTATAATTAAAATGGTAGGTGTATTTTAACAGTGAGAAATAGAATATCAACAAACAAATCCAGAAAACTGCATTTTATAACATTTATGACTTTATTTGTATTTGATGCAGAAAATAAGTATTTGAACCCCCCAAGCAAAACAGCAAGAATTCTGGCTCCCAATGACCAGTTTGTGCCCAAGAAGCACCACAGATTAGTCCTCATTAGGCCTAACAAGGTACACCTGATCTCAACTTGGTGACGTGTATAAAATAAACCTGTCCAAAGAATCCTACTTCACACTTCAACCTCACCACCATGGGCAAGACCAAAGAGTTGACCAAGGACGTCAGAGATAAGATTGTAGACCTGCACAAGGCTGGAATGGGTTACAAAACCATCTGCAAGCAGCTTGGTGAGAAGCAGACAACTATTGGTGCGATTATTCGTAAATGGAAGCAACACCAAAAACAACTGTCAATCGCACTAGGTCTGGGGCTCCATGCAAGATATCCCCTCGTGCGGTATCGGTGATCATCCGAAAGGTGCAGAATAACCCCAGAACTACACAGGGAGAGCTTGTGAATGATCTCAAGGCAGCTGGGACCACAGTCACCAAGAAAACCATTGGCAACACACTACGCCATAATGGTTTGAAGTACTGCAGCACTCGCAAGGTCCCCCTGCTCAAGGAAGCACATGTACAGGGCCGTCTGAAGTTTGCCAATGAACACTTGAATGATTCTAAGGAGGATTGGGAGACAGGATGTGGTCAGATGAGACCAAAATCAAGCTCTTTGGCATCAACTCGACTTGCCGCGTTTGGAGGGGGGAAGAATGCTGAATATGACCCCAAGAACACCATCCCCACCGTCAAGCATGGAGGTGGAAACATTATGCTTTGGGGCTGTTTCTCTGCCAAGGGTACAGGACGACTCCACTGCATCGAGGGGACTATGGATGGGGCCATGTAACGTGGAATATTGGGCTTGAACCTCATTCCCTCATTCCCTCCCATTGAAAACGCAACCTTAAGGATTTGGAGAGGATCTGCAAAGAGGAGTGGACCAAAAATCCCTCCTGAGATGTGTGTAAACCTGGTGACCAACTACAAGAAAAGTCTGACGTCTGTGCTTGCCAACAAGGGTTATTCCACCAAGTACTAAGTCATGTTTTGCTAGGGGTTCAAATACCTATTTTCTGCATCAAATGCAAATTTTCCCCACTGTATGTGGATCTCATCTTGGTTATCTAAAATGGGTTGGGCAAAATGAAAACAAGTCCACAGGGTGCTTTTTGACTATTCATTTCATTGGTCATGGTTTCAATGCTGAATGTTTGCACTGAATCTTGGTGAAAAAAAACCCAACAAAATGATATTTGCAATTTTATTTTTATTTCTAATTTGCAATTAGAAAGGGGGATAACTGTTTGTTAGTGCTAATAGATATTATCTATGCATTGTGCAGACTAATGAACCATTATGAATTTGTGTACTGGTGTAATTGATGTCTGTACTTCTTATACCTTGTTCTCGGTGGCATGTTTCTCCTTCTCCACTTTGGCCAAGGTCAGCTCCAGATCATCAATGTCCTTCTTGAGCTCAGAGCACTCATCCTCCAGTTTCCTCTTCTTGGCAGTCATCTCAGCATTGATTTCCTCTTCATCTTCCAGTCTTTTGGTTGTCTCCTTGAGTTTGGCCTCAAGCTGGATCTTACTCTTGATCAGACCCTCACACCTTTCTTCAGTATCGTTAAGAGCCTCAGATCCCTAAAGTAAATACAGGATGAAAGGATGAAATCTGATTTGTATTGAAAAAATAATTCTCAGACAAGTTAGTGATGTGAATATTGCAATGATGTGAAGAATTGTTACCGGTATAGTTAAGTACGGCCTTACATGTCTAAAATTAGCCAAGTTAAATTGAATGGTATTGGCCACCTTTTTGACATGTTTTTTTAAATTGCAATCTAAAATGATCCCCAGATATTTAAAATCAGGTACAGCTGTGAGCTTTTCTCCTTCAATAAAGACATCAGGGGGCTGTGCATTTGAGGATTTCTTGGAGAAGAACATACAGACTGTTTTATTTGTGTTCAAGTGTAGGGATGACGTTTTTAGCCAGTCAGAGGCATGGACCAATGCTGCAGTTAGTTTAGTGGCAGCCTGTTCTTTGGTTTTTGCATGTGTATAAAGAACAGTGTCATCTGCATACATTTGAACATTAATAGATGGACACACTGATTGTAAATCATTAATATACATACTAAACAGGATCGGCCCCAATACTGACCCCTGGGGTACACCAATATTATTACTGAGGTATGGAGAAAAGCTACTTCCAAAGTGTACACTTTGAGTCCTATCAGCCAAATATGAATTAATCAATTTTGTGGCTTCTGCTGAGAAATTAAAATATGATCATTTTGTTAACAGTGTCTGGTGATTCACAGTGTCAAAATAGTCCAGGCAAAGTAGCATTTTACGACAGACTAATTGTAAAATCATTTTTTTCAGCATAGATCATTTCTATGAGGTGTCCAAAACAACATACTAAAAGTCCTAAGAAATCCTTGTTAAGGAAATATGTTTAATTCTCATCAATCTGAGATGTGTGCTAATAATGCCAGGCAACAATTTTTTTCCTTTACTCCTATCAAAATGAAACTTTACACAATGAAAGTACCCATGAAAAGTAATTTTTTTTGTATTACAAGTTTCTTTGAAAATTAATTTTAATATGCAAATGAGCTATACACTAATCAAATATGCCCAAAATACACCCAAATAGGCTTAATATTTTCCTTTACTCCTACCACAATAAAACTTTACATAGTAAAAGTATACATTAAAAGTAACTTTTTTTGTATTATAAGTTTCTTTTTAAATTAATTTGAATATGCACATGAGCTCCACACTTATTGAATATGTCCTAATTTAGCTCCTAATTTGGCTCCAAAATGAGTTACTTTGCCTGGACTAAAAGCCTTCTTAAGATCCAAGAAAACTGCGCCAACTACCCCACCTCCCTCCAATTTGGATTAACACTTTCTAGGAAGTAGCAGTTAGCTGTCTCCGTAGAATGATTAGCGCAGAATCCAAACTGCATTGGGTGCAGAGGGGTGTTCCCTAAGTTTAAGTGTGCTGTCAGCTGTTCTGCTACCCATTTTTCACACACCTTGGAAATCACTGATATAATACTGATGAGCCTGTAGTTTGACACAATTGCTTTATCACCAGACTTAAAAATAGGGGACACCACTGCTGACCACTACAACAGGGACATAGGAATAACATTTGCTGCACAACTCCTATCATTCAGGGCCTGTTTTAGAGCAGAGATTGCTCAGCAGTCCTCAGTCTCTAAACTTGCCAAGATGCTGATTGTGGATTATCACTCCGTAAAATCCACCTTCGGTGAGGTGTGCACTGCCCTGCTATTGTTTCTGACATTACCTGTGACAGTGACAACAGCCTAGGGATCCTTTTTCCAAATTGAAACTCACTAAAACATACTTGAGAAGCAAGAGCTCAATGGGCTGGCTATCCTGTCAATTGAAAAAGCAAATCATGCATCACCACTTTTATGTTTGAAAGGCATCGTTCAGCTTGCAGGTGTGCCGTGCCTCTGGCTGTGCTCAGTCAGCTTGTCGGTCTTGACGTTCAGATGTTGCGCCTAAACTAGCTATATCGTATCGTCTCGTCACATGATCAGATAGAGACTTGACATTGGACAACAGCATACATTTTACCCAGCAATCCTCATTGCATATCTGTATATGACGAAAATACCAAATTAAATAAGAAATCATTAATTTAATTAAATAGTTTTTTTAATAGTTTCTATAGTTTATGTAAGATAAGCATATCATTTTGTCATAGATTGCTACTGACTATTTTCCCCTCAAAATAATAAATACCATGACAGAGGGGGGGATATTCAAGGGGATATATAGAAAAATGCAAGCTTGTATTCATAGTATTTCTTCATCTTTGAATACACGCGTGTTTAAGAGGCGACAATCGGTTTAAATCATGTCCACAAAACGCATTGTTTGGGGGCCCCACAGGCCCCAGTGCGACTGCACTGACTGCACTGTCTATAGTTACGCCCCTGCCTCACTGTGTCATCATCCAAACATTTACATTTGTTACAGAGCTGCTTATCCTAATCACTCTTCTAGTAACCCCCTGTTATGACTTTTTCAACCAACCTCAGAAGACAAAACCTAAATGTAGTCAAACATTTTGATTCCTGCTGACAATTAAATCACAGAGTGAGGTACACTGACAGGAATCGTATTACAACAGAGGTGACTAGAGGTTTATCAAAAAGTACTTAATAAGAAAATTGCTCCTTTTCTACTATTGCCTCCCTGTCTTGATGATACAACCTCAAATCAGGTAAGATTTGGATTTTGGCAATCCATTTTACAGATTATAGAGGGCTGTGTCATTCTGACATTCCACAAACAGAATACAAATCTTTTCAAACAACACGATTAAACTGCACAATTCTTCATCTCCTCCAGATTATTCGCTGTTTCTCCAAATCCCATTGTCTAGGAGCACAAAGTAGCCTCGCATACACAACTTCTGATTTTCTATGTTAAGGCATCGCCACTTAACTGCATAATAATTCAATGTGATTTGTTGGTTATTGAACCGCTTGAAGACATTTTCACCCTATTATCAAATTCAAGTTCGCCGTGTGGAATGAGACAATCATCAATCATCATGATTTTCTAAGTTAAGGCTTATTTTCTTTTGAAGACAGAACTGCATAATAGTTCCATACAATTTGTTGGTTATTGAACCTCTTGATAAACTCCAGGTTAGCCATGTGGTTTGGAGAGAACCCAATGAGATGGCAGAGCCAAACAAAAACATAGGAGATGGTAAATAATCACAACTGCACATTTGTAATGAAATTTGTTCACAGCCCACTTACTATGTGATCCCTGTGCTTGGAATGAAGCCTGTCCAGTTCAGTATGCCAAATATGATCTCAAGTTTGGACATAGCGGACCTTCTCTGATGTAGAGACTGTTTACCAGTGAAGAGTTGTGTGCATTGTCTGCTGCAGCTAAAGTAGTCTCATAAAAGTACCAAGGAGATGACTTGAACAGCCTGTTGAATGATTGTGAATGTGAAAAAAGCTAGTCCAGTTATAAAAAAAGATACAGTCCAGTTATAAAATCTTTGAATAGTCAGCCTCCTGACTAAGGTTTATGAATGAGTCATTAAAAAAGACAAACCACAATATTCAGATGAAAAAATATTTATTAGGTAGTATGCATTTTTACAGATTAGTCACATTAACCAGGATTTTGAATCCAGATAAAAGTGACATGGATTCGGAGAGTTTACTCTGCAGCCTCTTTGCCCTTTAAAAAAGAACAAATACAATTAATTAACTAGATGACAAATACAAAATCAATAACACTACATTTTCAAAGTTTATTTGTGAAATAATAATATTTGTTCATAAAACATTATCTTACCTTTCCGCCATCACGGCCCTTGGCCCTGAGCTTGTTGACCTGGGTCTCAGCAATGTCAGCACGCTCCTCAGCCTCCTCCAGCTCATGCTGAACCTTCCTGCACTTGGACAGGTGAGTATTGGCCTGTTCCTCCTGTTGTATATGAAATTGAGTGCAATTAAAACAGAAAAACGAAACAAGAGTCAATGTAAAGTAGCAAATATTTTCCTGTATAGCAAAGGCAGAAAAATACTCACAGCTTCCTCAGCCTGCCTCTTGTAGGCCTTGACCTTCAGCTGCAGCTTGTCAACCAGATCCTGCAGTCTGGTGACATTCTTCTTGTCCTCCTCAGTCTGAAGAGAAAAAGTTTGTCAAGAAATGTCCTCCCCTCTTAGATTTTGCATGCAGCTCTAGAGAAAGAGGAGAGCTTTCTTACCTGGTATGTGAGCTCCTTCACCCTCCTCTCGTATTTGCGGACTCCCTTGACAGCATCAACACCACGTCTCTGTTCACCCTCAACCTCACCTTCCAGTTCACGAACCTTAACATGAAACATATTTCCTTTCAGATACTGACCCCTGTTTTGTTATGATGAGTTAAACATATTCATTCAGAGTCATATTTTGTTACCTACCCTGGACTCCAGTTTCTGGAGCTGTTTCTTGCCGCCCTTCATGGCCAGATTTTCAGCCTCATCCAGGCGGTGCTGCAGATCCTTGACAGTGACTTCCAGGTTCTTCTTCATCCTCTCCAGATGAGAACTGGTGTCCTGCTCCTTCTTCAGCTCCTCTGCCATCATGGCAGCCTATATGATGGAATAGGGTATTTTTAAATAATAGAAGTAAAAGTACTTTTAAATATAATGCTCTGTTTCAGAAAAAAAAACTTACATCAGTGATGGCTTTCTTGGCCTTGTCCTCAGCATTTCTTGCCTCCTGGACAATGTCATCAACCTCACCTTGGACCTGAAGGAAATCAGTCTCAAGCTTCTTCTTGGTGTTCAGCAGACTGGTGTTCTAGTGCGGAAAAAAAAACAAAATCAGTTATATTTTGAATGCTGGAACTGTTTGTTTTATGTATCGGTTTAAACAACCTTTTTTTATTCTCTACCTGGGAGTGGAGGAGGCCAACACGCTCACTGGCATCAACCAGCTCCTGCTCAGCCACTTTGCGGCCTCTCTCTGTCTGCTCCAGGGCAGCTCTCAGCTCCTCAATCTCAGCCACCATCAGGCCGTTCCTGCGCTCCACCATGGCAGCCTGCTCCTTCATGTCTTCCTGTCCTCTGACAGCATCATCAAGATGCAGTTGAGCATCCTGGTTGACAGAGAAATGTGTGGTGTTTGCTATACTTCATTGGTATGAGCACTGTAATATCAAAACACTGAATATTTATACTACTGACCTTGAGCTGACCCTGGACGGTCCTCAGACTTTTCTGGGACTCAGCAGCCTGGCGGTTGGCGTGGCTCAGCTGAATCTCCATCTCATTAAGGTCTCCCTCCATCTTCTTCTTGATTCTCAGGGCATCATTCCTGCTCCTGACCTCAGAGTCCAGGGTGCTCTGCATGGAGTCAGTCACCCTCTGGCTATTCCTCTTAATCTGCTCCATCTCCTCATCCTTCTCTGCAAGCTTCCTGTCAACCTCACCCTTGACCTGGTTCAGCTCAAGCTGGACACGGAGAATCTTGGACTCCTCATGCTCAAGAGTTCCCTATTTTTAAATAGTGTGTAAAACATAAAATGTTAAGATATGACCAATTGCTTAATTTATTAAGATGTCCTATTGAATCTCTCCACTCCATCCTGTTAGATTTTGTATTTGTACCTCAGCCTCTTCCAGGGCAGTCTGGATCTCAGCCTTCTCAGTCTCAACAGTCTTCTTGGCCTTCTCCAGCTCATGAATGCTCTTTCCAGTCTCACCAAGCTGCTCCGTCAGGTCAGAGATCTCCTCTGCAACAAGACATTTAAAACCCTTAACACGAATTCAGCATCTACCAATGTACTATTGATTTGTATTCCAGGATAAAACATTTAGTTTTTAGCTTCTCTTAACAAGCTTTGATTTGGAAGTATTTTAAGGCCATCTTGACTTACGTTGGAGATTCTTGTTCTCCCTCTTAAGAGTCTCCAGTTGGTCAAGAGCCTCTTCATAGGAGTTCTTCATCTTGAACAGCTCAGTGCTGAGAGAGCGAGCCTCTTTCTGGGCACCCTCCAGCTCTGCCTGACCCTCCTCATATTTCTGCTTCCATTCTGCCAAGACCTTTGAAAAACAGTTAGTGTCTTGGGTTAATTTCCCATATGAGACACTGCTACCAAAAAAACATATGTCCATATTATGTAATATGAGTGCTAGTTTGTCCTACAATATCACACAAATTCCAGATAGAGGTATAACCTTGTCAAAGTTTCTCTGCTTCTTGTCAAGGTTGGCAGCCAGACCATTGGCTCTCTCCACATCCACCATGAGGTCCTCAACCTCACCCTGGAGTCTCTGCTTGGTTTTATCCAGAGAAGCACACTTGGAGTTGATAGCCTCAATTTGTTCCTCAGCCTCCTGTAGACGCTGGGCAAGCTTTTTCCTGATAATAAAATCAATTTAAGTTAGAGGACGTCGACAGGTTTTAGTAGACAACATAACAACCCACATCCACATTCTATGTGTTTCTTTGCCTGTTTGGTACATACTTGGACTCCTCAAGCTCTTCAGTGCGCTGGATGGCATCAGTTTCATACTTGGTCCTCCACTGAGCAACCTCGCTGTTGGCCTTGGACATGCCACGCTGCAGCTCAGCCTTTGCCTCCTGCTCCTCCTCAAACTGCTCCCTCAGAAGGTCGCAGTCGTGGCGTGCAGACTGAACAGCGTGGGCCAGGGCATTCTTGGCCTGTTTGTGAACAATGAATGGTGTTAATTTAGGGCTTCACAGAATGTGGGTTATGTACTCCAATTTCTTCATGTCGTTCACAGGTATCAGTACCTTGACTTCCTCCTCATTTAGCCTCTTCAGCTCCTCAATTTGCTGAGTGAAAGCCTGTTTGCTTCTACTCAGCTGAGACACAAGAGCATCTTTCTCCTCAACCTGGCGGCCGAGTTCACCATTTTCAGTCTGAAGTCTTGCTCTCTGAGCACTGAGGTCGTTGACCTGGCGCGCACCCTCATCACTCTTGGACTTGATTTCACTGAGTTGGTCCTCAAGGGTACGGCACATCTTCTCAAGATTTCCCTGTTTGTGAAAGTAAAATAAATAAGCAACACAAAAGTCAGAAATGTTTATGGCAATTATTACAATTTTACTTGACAACATTTAATACAAAACGTACAAGAATATGTATGTTTTGTATCATTGTTTGCAGTATGATTTTGTTTGTAGTTAGAGTCAGCTAGAGCATTAAGATTTACATGTCACAAACCTTAGCTTTAGCGACTCCCTCCATGTTGCTGGAAAGATCATCAATCTCCATCTTGTATTCACTCTTCTCCTTCTCAAGCTTCTGCTTGACACGCTGGAGGTTGTCGATCTGCTCTCCCAGCTCGGCCACGCTATCAGCCTGCTTCTTACGGAGAGCTGCAGCAGTGGCTTCATGCTGCAGAGTGGACTCTTCAAGGTCACGACGCAGCTTCTGGAACTCAGCCTCACGCTTCTTGTTCATCTCAATTTGAGCAGCAGTGGCACCACCAGCCTCCTCAAGCCTCTCACTGATCTCCTCAAGTTCCCTGGAGAGATCAGCTCTCTGCTTCTCAACCTTAGCACGAGCTGCACGCTCAGCCTCAATCTCTTCTTCCAATTCTTCAATGCGGGCCTATTGGTTGTTAAAAAGATAAGTGATACTAAAAAAGAACAGGCAGATGATAATAAACACTATTCGGTACTGAAGATGTGAAACAAACCTGAAGCTCCTTGATCTTTTTCTGGAGCTGAGCACCCAATGATTGTTCATCCTCAATCTTGCTAAGGAGCTGGCTTGTTTCAAAGTCCTTCCTGTTTAATTGTAAATCAAAATTGTTGTTAATGACTGCTTATACCAAAAAAGGACTAATAAAGGAGTACATGTTTGCATGAATCATTAGTTGCTAATAGAATTCTACATTACTTCTTCAGCTTCTCATCAGACTGCTGCTTGTCATTCTCAAGATCCATGACATTCTCCTGGGACAGTTTCAGGTCACCCTCAAGCTTTCTCTTAGCTCTCTCAAGGTCCATGCGGAGCTTCTTTTCTTGCTCCAGGGAACCCTCAAGCTGCAGATACAAAGCATAAAGTAATTAAGTAGCACAATGATATATGTGCATTTCTTTACACAGACAGGCCCTTAACTCACATCATCCACTTGCTGTTCAAGCTTAGTCTTGGCCTTGGTCAGAGTGTTGACTTTGTCTTCCTCTGCCTGGAGATCATCAAGAGTCTGCTGATGGGCCTCTTGGAGGGCTTTCTTCTCTTTTGTCAGCTTAGCAATGGACTCATCCTGAGAGGCCATCTCCTCTGTCAGGTTCTTGACCTACACATAGAATGTTTTATATCAATATCCAGTAAACCTCACGAAGACTTCTTGAAAATAAAACATTATTCTTTTTTTTTTTTAAAGAATATAAACCTTGTTCTCAGTGGCATGTTTCTCCTTCTCCACTTTGGCCAAGGTCAGCTCCAGATCATCAATGTCCTTCTTGAGCTCAGAGCACTCATCCTCCAGTTTCCTCTTCTTGGCAGTCAGCTCAGCATTGATTTCTTCTTCATCTTCCAGTCTCTCGGTTGTCTCCTTGAGTTTAGCCTCAAGCTGGATCTTACTCTTGATCAGACCCTCACACCTCTCCTCAGCATCATTGAGAGTCTCATTGCTCTACAGTAAATACAAGATGAAAGGATGAAATCTGATTTGTATTGAAAACATAATTCTCAGACAGGTTAGTGATTTGAATATTGCAATGATGTAAAGAATTGTTACCCGTTGTACAGTTATACACTTACAGATGACATTTGCAGATGCAGGTCATTCCTCTCTTGCACAATAGACACCATCTTCTCCTCAAGATCCTTCTTCTTGGCATCAACCTTTGCAAACAAGTCTTTGAGTTTTGCATGTTCCTCCTTCAGGCTAACCAGCTCCTTCTCAGTTTCAGCACTCTGAAGCAGAGGCTTGATCTTGTAGTACACCTTCATCCATGGCCAGTGCTTCACATTAATGAATGAGCGGACATTTATCTGGATAGTGAAGATTGCATCTCTGCAAAAGAGGTTGGTTTGCTGATTAAACCGTGTTGAAGCTTACTGAATAGATCAGAGGGATTCTGTCAAACACTGACAGTGATTAGTCCAGTCTTTTATATACATCTGTGTTGATGGAAATGATCTCTGTTTTCTACGTTTGTACTTTAATTTATAAGAGATTGGCAATTAATTCAACACAACCTATTGTGTTACAATTAATAAACCGGCAATGCTATGTTTCGTGGCAAATCATTTTGTTGAGCGTGATTCCACCAAACACATCACACATTACCTCCTTTCCATCATCGCGACAAACTCCCTCCTCATCAGGTATGCACGGCACAAAGCCTGAGTCATTGTGACCAGGGAAACCAGTTTCTCATCTCGCATCTCCTCAAGGGTACCAAGCAGACCAGCTTTGAAGAACACCTAAAAGAAAAGAACAAAAAATTATGAGGTGTGTGATTGAAAGCAGGACTGGACACACTGTATGTAATTCAATATTTATCCATAATAACAGATATAAAATAGAAACATTCTCCACCTTAGTGTGTCCAAACTTGTACTCATCGTGATCAACATCGATGGATCCCAAGAGCTTCTCAGCAGCCTTCTTGTTATCAATGAACTGACCCTCAGGAATAACACTGGCATTCAGTACTTTGTATCTGTTGTCAATAATAAGAAAATAATTATTTACCCCATATATTACATGTATGAAGTGTGTATTATAAGTTATTGTTGTATATTGTTGTATGTTTACCTCTGCTTGAAGTCAGCATACATGATTCTGCTTGGGAAACCCTTTCTACAGATTCTGATACCCTCCAGTACACCATTACACCTGAGCTGGTGGATGACCAGGAAGTTCTGCATATAACCTGTGAAAATACAGAGATGTAAAATTTTCAAGCAAATACAAGGTGTTGAATAATGGACATGTCTTAATTTACTAAAAGCCCTTTACCTGGTTTCTTAATTTCATTTGGAATCAGACAACGCACAAAGTGAGGATGGGTGGACCTCAGGTTGGTCATCAGTTTGCCCAAGTTCTCCTGTTGAGGCAAGAATGTATACATTTTTAATCATACAGTTAATTGTGCTGGGACAATTATTGATTGATTGATCATTTTCTTCTTGATATTAAAACACATACCCTGAACTGTGAGGACACAGTCTGCATAGAGCCACCCTTCTTCTTACCACCCTTCTTAGCACCACCAGTCTCTGTTGACATACAAATAATGAATCGGATAATTTAGTTATATACATATAATCTAGTATAATTACTCTTTGTGTATTAGCCTTTTGACTTGAACAAGATGTTACCCTCAACAGCAGCTGGGTACAGGACAGGCAAAAGTTTAACTGATGACTTCTGGTACAGCTGCACAACAGTGTCGTTCAGTGGATCCTTGTTCTTGTCCAACCATCCAGTAACATTGTAGTCCACAGTGCCGGCATAGTGCACCAGGGAGAAGTGAGCTTCAGCTTTGCCTTTGGCAGGCTTGGGCTTCGCAAAGGCTTGGTTCTTTCCAAGATGCTGGGCATACAGCTTGTCCTTGAAAGTGGTGTCAGAGGCCTTGGGGACAATGCACTCCTCTTCAAGGATGGCAAAGATACCCATGGGCTGTTGAAAAATAAGATTACTTAGTTATAAAAGTGGACATCATGAAACGATACAAATCTAACACTGTGCTAGTTGGATTAATATAAACTGACCCTTTCAATCAGCTCAATGCAGGCAGCCAAGTCCATGCCAAAGTCAATGAATGCCCAAACAATGCCCTCTTTCTTGTACTCCTCTTGCTCCAGGACAAACATGGTGTGGTTGAAGAACTGTTGCAGTTTTTCATTGGTGAAGTTGATACACAGCTGCTCCATGCTGTTGTACTGTGTTGGATACATATTCAAACATTATTTGAGAGTGGCACTCTTAAGTCACTAGAAACAATTAATGTTAGTGAAGAATCTTATAATTTTGTCCTCACATCAAAAATCTCAAATCCAGCAATGTCCAGCACACCAATGTAGAACTGACTTGACTGCTTGGTGTCCAGCATCTGGTTGATACGAATGACCATCCACAAGAACATCCTCTCATAGATGGACTTGGACAAGGCTGACACTGAGTTGTTGACCTAAAACAATATTTAAGAATTACTACTTATTTACTATGATGAGAAAAGGCAGGGTTTCCACTGTCATGAAAATCCTGAAAAAGTCATGGAGTTTTAAAATCCCATTTTCCAGGGCCAGGAAAGTCATGGAATTCAGTTAAGTCACTGAAAGTTCTGGAAAAGTAAAGAAATAATTATTTTGTTGAATGTAGGTCTAATGAAATGAATTATGTTATTGTACTCTTCCATGGATAATGGTTTTGTTGTGCCTGATGCAGTCTCTACTTGAATTGACATAGGCTGTCTAATATAAAAGAAATGGAAAATGTTGTTATTTACTTTTCTTTCAGAGTTTAGGCCCAATCTGTGCTGTAAAGTATACCATTCTGTTCATTTATTAGCTTGTGAAGATTCATGGAGATTTCATTAAAGGTCCTTGAAAAGTTTTGAAATGTTGTCAATGATAACAGGTGTGAACCCTAAGAAAGGAAATACCAGCAGTAATATTCTTGTCAAACAATGTAAAAATCCTTGTGGTCTTTAGTCAACCTTGTAGTATGTGAAATACCTGTGGCACGGTCTGACCCTTGGTGACATACTCAGTTCCGACTTTCACCCTTGGGTAGCACAGAGCCTTCAGCATATCAGCAGAGTTCAGGCCCAGGAGGTAAGCAATTTTGTCAGCATCTTAAAACAACAAAGCGTTTAAGTGAGTTATTTATATCAATATTTTACCCAGGAAAGTCATTCTTAACCTAAATTGAGAGGCCACTAAAAAATATCTAATAAATGACATTGTAGATATATTTACAGGCTTCTGTTGTAGGTAATAAATATAATATATTAATACTATAATCAGAGGAAAAGTACAACTTGAAGTTGATATACATGCTGATCTATCTTTTAATGAAAGTACTTCAAAAAATAAGACTACCTAGTAGTTATCACTAGAACTGACCCAAGTTCAGTAGAGTTTTTAAACCTACCCTCAGTGCCATCAGGCTCAGCCTGCTCCTCACGCTGCTTCTGCTTGAATTTCAAATTGCCATGATGGAGCACAGCACCAGTCAGTTTGTAAATGGTGACTTTCTCCTCTCCAGTGAAACCCAGGATGTCAATGGCATCCTGCAATTACATGCAAAAATGAAGTTTAAGCGCATCATTATTTTTAATCATTAGTGTTTTTAAGAATGTCATTCTCATTGTATTCATTGTCCAGAACAAAAACTCTTGGATATCTCACATCTGTGGCGTCCAACTCTTCTTTGTCATCAATGCTGGCCACAGCGATCTGACCCTGACTGCACATGGGAAAGTCATAGGGGTTGTTTGAGATGAGGGCCATTTCTGTAGATGGAGAAAACAATAATTTGTTGTTCCAAATTCATAATTACATGTAATGTTTTTTGATTATTGGTTGAGAATAATAACCCTACCAATAATCTCAGGCTTGTGGTTGGTCATCATCTGGAAGAAGATGTGGTAGCCTCTCTCATCAGGAAGCTGGAATGTCACTCTAGACTTTTCCAGCAGGTCTATTTAGGTGGGGAAGAATATATTTTAACTTGAAAAAATTAAGGCAGCAATAATGTAAAAATGTTATATACACAGGATAATTATACTTACAAGTCTCAATATCAGCTTTAGCCAGTTTTCCAGTTGCGTTAAAGTGAATTCTGATGAATTTTCCCTGTTTTAGACAAAATGATATCCTAAGTAATTGTATCTTATTAATAACCACATAACTGAGGCCAGAGTTTAAATAAGAAGTTAACTTACAAAACGGGAAGAGTTGTCATTCCTCACAGTCTTGGCATTACCATAAGCCTCCAACAGTGGGTTGGCAGCAATAATCTGGTCTTCAAGAGAGCCCTGCGAGTGGAAGAAACATTCAAGGAATATGTTGTTATGAAGAGAATGTTTGTGTTGCTTTATGATAATTAGCACATGTGTGAGGGGTCTGACCTGCATCTTTCCAGGCACTGCCTCCTTTTTTTTGTCACCAGCACCGACTGCAATTGTTGCAAAATACTGGATGACACGTTTGGTGTTCACAGTCTTGCCAGCACCAGATTCTCCGCTAGATTAAACATAAGATATTGAAATTTTTCAGATAAGAATTGTGTGTGCCACAAGGTAACATAGAAGATAATGCAAAGTTTTAAGTCATGCATTGACACTTACGTAATCAGAACAGACTGGTTCTCCCTGTCTGTGGGACAAATGCAATTTTAGATAAATAACTTTTTTTAATTAGTTCTCGCACCCGTAGATTGGAGAGCAGTTTCTTTCCAAGGGCCATCAGGCTTTTAAATGGACAGTGATACAGTCTCGCCACTTTACACTTTACATGTTACAGTTTTGTACTGTTTGCACTATGTAATATTGCACTACCTGAAACCAGGCACATTTGATTTGTCTTTAGGTTAGTATAGGTATATTAGGTTAGTATAGGTTACTATATGTGTATTATATGTTTAGCAGATTGTATTGTATATTTATTTTGTAGATTTATTATATGTTTATTATATGTGTAATCTATATATGTTATGTTATGTTATTTATGTTATGCTATGGTAGTTTGTTGTACGGTGTCTTGTCCTAAGAATTTCAGTGCCCAGTCTGACTTTGTTTTTCTGTGCATCTGACAAATAAATACTTGAAACTTGAAACAAATATGTAATTAAATCTTATTATTTAGTGGCTTTTAAATTGAATGCTTACCTTGTAGCATGAACTGAAAAGCATTGTCAGAGACAGAGAAAATGTGGGGTGGGGCCTCCATACGCTTCTTGCCTCTGTAGGCCTCCACCACTGCTTGGTCATACACAGGGAGCCACTTGTAGGGGTTCACAGTGGCACAGAAAAGTCCAGAGTAGGTCTAGAATGAGGAAATAAAGGGGATTGGTTTTACAGCTGTTTTATTTTTAACATAGTTTTTCATCTGTGAGAAAGCATAAAGCTTACGTAGATCATCCATGCTGCGTAACGCTCTTTGAGGTTATACAGGACAGAGGCTTCATTGAGGTGGGTCATCATGGCCATGTCCTCAATCTTGTCATACTTGGGAGGATTCATGGGGTGGACATCCTCCTCCTTAACGACTCTTTCCTAAAACAAATGGCAATATAGAGAGATATAGTCAAGAACCTTTCTGTTTAATGGAACTAGTCAATAATGTTCTTAACTAAGAGCCTTGCTAACATACCTCCTTGGATTCAAGCAGTTCAACGGTGACTTTGCCACCATCTTTACTCTTGATTTTAGCCTTCAGGTACAACTCCTCCTTGTCAACTACATAACAAGCTGACTTTGCATCAAAGGGCATGGTTTGGGCCTCAAGCCTCTCCTTCTCAGGCTTACGGAGGTAAATGGCAGCCGGGCCATAAGTGGCCATGTCACTGTCCCCCATGGTTGAGGTTTACTGTTGGAAGAAGAGGCATGAACATGTCATTTTGCAATAAGAAAGATTACAACCACAGACTGTAAGAAACATAATTCATCCTTTCAACATAGCATATCTGAAATAAGTAAACAAACTAACAACTGGATGTTTTTTTTTTTTTTTTAGTGACTGTGTATGAGGCAGTATGAGCAACAGTAAATATTTACCATTTATCTAATGTGGGAAACAGGTAATCATATTAAACCATGGGTATCTTGCTATTCAAAATGCACCCTACGGTCGTGGGGGAGTGTAGTAAATAAATAAAAGTGTGTTGGATTATTATTTAGCGGATTTAAAATGTTGTCTTTGTCTTTCATCAAGATGTATGGAGTGCAGTCTTTTTCAAAAAATCAAAAAAGGAAAAAAGACATAAGCAGATCTGAAAGAAGGTGTCAAAAATGTTTAAGCTGAGTGCATTGTCTCTTATTTAATATTTGAAGTGAAGTCTTCATAGAACCTCACTGAAGCCTGGTCAAAGGAGATACAACCTTTGCATTTGAATAAAAGTAGCTACAAAACCAGAATAGGTGATAACTGTCCAGCCAAAGACTGTGTACATCCCAGAGATTTTGATTTAAGGACAAAATGTGGAAAATATGTATACCCATCCAACCCCTATATGATTGTAAAAGGTTGTTTTGACTGAAGTGTAAAGTGTATTCTGAACTATAGGCATACATTTTCTTTGGTAGCAAAATATGCAAACATTTAAAATTTACCTTGGCCAACTTTAGGCATCTTAGAAATCACATGTCCACCGAGGCTGCTAAAATGTACATGTTCTCGCTGATTTTATCTCACATTAACTACTGCTTACCCACCTGGTCTACTGCCAACTCCACTACCCTTAAACCAGTCATGTCTCTTTACAAACAGGCTCTCAAAATACTTGACAACAAACCTAAATCACACCATCACTGTTCAGTCCTCCATAAGTACAGACTTTTAAGTTGGGACAACCTGATCACATTTAAGAACTGCTGTTTAATGTTCAAAATCCGGTTTAACCTGGCCCCCCCACCACTATGCAGCCTAGTCAAGTTTAGAACAGCAGCAACCAGTGCTACTCGAGGGGCAGCAAGAGGAGACTGTGATATTCCTTTAAAAAAAAGTGTATTTGGACAGTCGGTTTTCTCAGTTAGGTCAGCCCGGGAATGGAACCATCTCCCTCAGAACATTAGAGAATCAACCTCATTCAACTGTTTTAAAAGTAATCTCAAAACTTGGTTGATAAATAACCAAAAATGTGATCACTAGTGGGTAAGCAGTAGAACTTGTATATTGGGATTATATTTTATTTTATTGTATCTTATTTTTTTTGATTTATTGGCAATGTTATGTTTGATATACGGGGGGACTGCCAATTAAAAACTAGCCTTTTGGCTATAATTGGGTGCATTTACATTTTAATGTTCATGAATGTACACTGTCCCTCTTGATCAAATAAACAAATTGATTGATTGATTGATTGATTGATTAATTAACTATAGGCATACATTTTCTTTGGTAGCCGATTGGCTTGCTTGCTATTATTTGAAAAGGTAACTTAAGTTGCTGAATTGAGAGTCTGTTAAAAAGCAGATAAACTTACTTGTTCTTCCCAGGACCAGGTGAAATGTGCAGAACCGTCAAGTAGTCTAAAATTAAGAAAAATTAAGAGTAAGAGGTCAGACAATATATAACATATAAATGCAAATAGTAAACATTTTACAGATTTCACTGCCAAGCCAATCCAGCTCTCCCATGTTTCATAGAACATCAGAGTTTACCATGCAGCCACGTGTGCTGTACAGCTCTTCCCTGACAAGTCAAGCAGGTGACAACTTACTGTGCACTGGAACCCCCTAGTCTCTGCGAACCTCTCCAAGTCCTTTATATTGTGACCATCTGCAAACTAAGCAGGATCCAAATAAGGAAGGATGGGAATGGTTTGGTATATTTATATTTATCACACATGTTATGAAATGAGCAGCACCCATACTTCCATTACGGGATGTCGTAATGATACCTAATCTGGTCCATTTATGGTATTGACCTGTTTATTAATAGTATTAAATATATTATATTATTAACCTGTAATATTGATTATATTGGTGCATTGCTTCAAGCATTAAGGCAAACTCTGATATTGTAGCTGTGGATTAGCATTTGTGTCATTTTGTTAAAATGACATTTGCCCCTCTAGTTAAACATGCAGCTCAAAAGCACTTTAAGACTCTTCATGTAGTAGTTTTAATTTTGTTATGTAATACTTTGTTGTTTTGATTTGGTAATCGAAAAGGACATAATCCATGTCGGTGGGCTTGCTAATTCTTTAATTTAATAAAGGTTAAATGAATACACTTAGAACTGTTCATGAACTGTATTCTTTTTATACCACACACATATACATTGCAAGTTGTTCAAGGCCTTTTTTGGCAGGGGCAGAGCTACTCAATTTCAGGATAACATTCCAAAGATTGAGAGAGTGTGATTTATTGGTGGTGTACTGTGACGTGTGTGTTTTAATTTCTTTCAAATCTTGTATACTTATCCACACTTTTTGGTTGTCCAAGTAAACATATAGGCTATAGGCTCTTACATTGGAAAGGTAAAAATACTTTGAAAGTGTACTCAAGAACCAAACAAACAAACAAAAACCCTTTGACTCACTTGCGTGGCCTCATGACACTATTTATACTTCTGACCTACACCAGGGAAAGCATTTCAGGCAGTTGGCATTTTTATTGCCGTTTTTCCATGTTATAAGTTTGTTGTGCTTCCATCCGAGCTCTTGAAATAATTCAATTAATCACATTATGATGTTTAGAATGTCGTTACATTTTATTTACTCTGCAATGGTGAATGGCACCTGTTCAATGTGGTATTCTTAAATGAAGAAGAGGGTATAGCCCATTGCTATTCACACTATTTATGTTACAGTGTATACATTAGGTTGATATATATGCATGCACATTCAGAACAGTTACTACACACCCTAAATCGTTATTATGAGATGTGTTGTTCAAACGTAATACTGGCAGTTGCAGTTGTAATGAGATTCATGTGAAGTACATTGTATCACCTCTCTGCATTATACAGAGTGGCGGCTCCTGAAAAAATTCTCAGGGGGGGCAATTTTTTTGATAATGATTAAGGCGACCCATTCAGTAGGTACATTAAGTTAGCCGAATAACTCATACAGACCAGTGGCGTAACGTAGTAACGACGGGCCCAGGTGCAAGATATTATGACGGGCCCCCCTAGTGAACGCAAAAAAAAAAAAATCGTAGTGTTCCCTACTTCCGCAACCGCGTCTAAAAAAAAACGCTAATCAAAGGTGTTTGTTATCGATATAAATAGTGTTTAATGAATCAACCTTACTTATTTCAGAAGCGATGGGTGTGTACACAATGAACTAAGTCTTGTTTGACTCTCAGCAGGAACATTTCTTACCGTAAAAATATATAACAGAACGTATTCATTTCATTGAATAGTTTTTTGATAGTTTCTATAGTGTATGTAGGATAAGCATATGATTTTGTTATAAATTGCTACTTTTTCCCAAAAAATTATAACAACCATGACTGAGATAAGTTTGCCTTTTCAAGTGTATATAACGCATTTTACACTACCTCCTTGTTATGAACAGCGCGTATTTGAACATAAACATATCAGAGAAGAATTGACGCGATGCTGAGATTGGGCCCGTCGGGCGACTCCTGTCGGTGTAGTTAAAAAGGGGGGGCCCGTCGGGCAACGCGTTTAAATCTTTGGGCCCGTAGCCCCGACACCCCACGGGCCCAGGTGCAGCCGCACCTGCTGCACCCCCTATAGTTACGCCCCTGATACAGACAATACCTTTTTGTCCACTATTGGCAGAACACAACAGTAATATGTCCCCTCTTGCTACATAGCTAGAGTAGCAAGTTACAGGTGGAAAGCTATGGAAGAAAGTTGCATCCAGGAGCCTTCATAAGCAAACATGATGTGGCTCCACATTAAATTATCCCACTTTTTCATTATCCACGTGTCTCAAATGTTGTATGATGCAACATAGCTTAACAGGACACATGATATGTCCAGTAACATCATAAAGAAGGGGTAACATAAGTCAAAACCAACAATATTTATTGACTGATCTTGAAAGTATTGGCTTACAAAAGCAAAATAACATAAAAAATTATTCAGTGTTAGTGCAAGAAGCGAACTGTGAAACACACTGTGAAACCTATGAAAAGTGACAGTGGTATATGAAATACAGACCGCGTTAGCCACTTCACGACCGCAATTCTTGGATGTAGGATTTCCCTCCCTTTGTAGAAACCTGTTGAATGGATACATTTGGTCTAGGAAGTCCTAATTGTTTTGTTGTCAATTTATCTTCATTAGTACGCCGACTAAAAAGGAGTTTCTGTCAAAGAGCGAATCGAGTTATTGCACTGGACAGGGCAGCCATCTTGACAGAATATGCCTCCGTCGAAGCTGTATGACGTTCGTATAGGCTTTTACGTCCACTACTTATGACACGACATGGAGGGGCGAGCCCTCCCGGAAGCCATAGAGAATGCATTGAGAGCTCTGTTTTGTGAAAAATATGGATTTAACATGGGAGTCAATGGGAGAGGTCTGGGGCGATTTTCATTTCGCCCCAGAAGGGCCGGGGCCATTTGAAGCACGACTTTAGGCTGACTGAACGACTGTTACCTGATTCGACAATGACATACAGAGACAGATCAGACGGTCTAGTGGTAGAATCCGACAGAAAAAAAAGTATTACATTTAAATTTACATGTCATTTACGCGACTTACAAGGATATTGCGTTTATAAATCAGGAGTTTTTTTTTTTTCTTTTTTTCCTTTTCCCCTAGGCAGTGCGTCGCCCCAATCGCCCTTATGGACGAGCCGCCCCTGGTCCATTCCCTCTCCTGAGCCCGCCCCCTCAGGAGCCTATAAATTGGGAAGCACACGGGCGAATCAGTCTCTTTGAAAACTTCTACCCGAAGTGTTACAATCCAAGTGACCTTCGTTCCTATGCTCGATAAGTTGATCTTTGTGTGCTTTACGCTCATTTTAGAGTTGGTGAGTTATTCTGGTTTTTACCCTCACTAGCTCTGAGTGCTACAAGATTCGACTTACTGTTAAGAAAGTAGAGTCGCTATCCTAGCTGGTTAGCTGGCTAAGTTTCTGACTAGCCTGCTAGCTTCTTGCTACCCAACATCGGCAGGGCCCACGCGGAGGCGGCTCTCTCTGGCGTCGACCCAGCCTGCAGCATCTGTGCTAGCTTCACGCTAGCAAAGGCTAACAAGCGTCTGCCGTTCTGGGAGCGCACAGATGCTGGGAAGGCAGCGCCAGCTCCATCCGGGGGAATTCCCCCCGAAGGACTGCGCGCGTCTTCAGCCTCAGGCAGCACGGTGTTAGGCAGCCGCTCTGTAGCCGCAGCCGCACCCGCTAGCCTCTCCCCGTCGCCCACCAGCCTGGTGGCCGCGGACCACGAGGCGGTGGAGCTACCTCCAGGCTGTGAGGACCAGCCTGTGCCAGAGCTGGACTTCGGCCTGGACAACGAGAGTCTGCTGAGTCTGAGTCTGCTGGCAGGCTGCGCGGCGAGTTGGCGCGCATGCGCTGTGTCACCTTGGGTACTAAAAACGATCACAGCGGGGTACACGCTGCAGTTCGCCCGTCCCCCTCCGTCATTCGGAGGGGTGATCCAATCAGTGGTGCAGCAGGGACAATCTCATTCAGAAGCGATAAGTGTGGTGCCTACCGATGAGGCAGCATCAGGCTTCTACAGCAGATACTTCCTGGTCCCCAAAAAGGACGGGAACTATCGGCCAATACTAGATCTACGTTTGTTGAACAAAGCGCTCATGGCGTTGAAGTTCAGAATGCTGACTCCCCGCCGGCTAGTGCAGTTCATAAGATCAAACGATTGGTTCATCACGATAGACCTAAAAGATGCTTACTTCCATGTCCCGATCCACCCCAGACATCGGAGATTTCGGAGGTTTGCGTTCGGAGGAATAGCATACCAGTTCCATGCACTCCCGTTCGGCCTGGCTTTGGCACCGAGGGTTTTCACAAAGTGCGTGGAAGCAGCCATCGCCCCGTTGCGACAGCAAGGTCTACGCTTGTTCAACTATTTGGACGATTGGCTTCTTTGCGCTCGCTCAAGGGCAGCAGCGGTACAAGACTGCCATCTAGTGGTGGCACACTTGTACCGACTCGGCTTTGTAATAAACAAGGAAAAAAGCGTTCTGCGCCCAGGCCAGACCGCACATTTCCTAGGCATGGTTCTAGACTCCACCTCAATGAAGGTCAGTCTGTCTCAAGACCGAATAAATGCCATCAGATCATGCGTGCATCAGTTCCGGCTGGGACAGTCAGTCTCGTCCCTGTGCTGCCAAAGGCTGCTGGGCATGATGGCATCAGCCGCAATCGCTCTCCCTCTGGGGATGTTGTGTATGCAGCCTTTTCAGATGTGGTATCTCTCCTTGAGACTCAGTTCAACCAAGGACAGACACCGCAGAATAACAGTGACCTCCAGATGCAGGAAAGCCCTGGCAATCTGGAGAACCCCGCGGTTCCTCACGGCGTCAGGCCCCATGGGCATAGTGACGCACCGCGTAGTGGTAACCACAGACGCCTCCACGAAAGGGTGGGGGGCGGTCTGCGAGGGGGAATATGTGAACGGTCGCTGGTCTGTAGCAGAAGCCGTGTCACATATAAATGTGTTAGAACTGCGAACGGTCGTCCTGGCACTGCAGCACTTTCTACCCAGATTAAGTGGTCGGCATGTGTTGGTAAGGACGGACAACACTTCGGCATTGGCGTATATAAACCGCCAAGGCGGAGTGCGCTCCCCGTCATTGTACCACTGGGCGAACCGCTTGCTCCTGTGGGCAGCTGTTCACATCCGTTCCCTCAGAGCAGTTCATATTCCAGGCCACCTCAACTACGGGGCGGACCTGTTATCGAGGGGCGACCCTCAGGCAGCAGATTGGTGTCTACACCCTCAGGTGATAGATCAGATTTGGCTGTGTTTTTACAGGGCCCAGGTGGATCTGTTTGCTAACAGACAGAACACCTGCTGCCCACTTTGGTTCTCGCTAGGGGGCGACAACCCCCCACTGGGCGTGGACGCACTGAGTCACCAGTGGCCGAGCTTGGGTCTGTACGCGTTTCCCCCGGTTCCGCTCCTCCAGCTGGTGCTGGTCAGGGTAGCGGACGGGGGCAGGGAGTTGTTGTTGATAGCCCCCCACTGGCCCAGCCAGCTGTGGGTGGCGGATCTGATCAATATGTCAGTCTTGGGAGCTGCCTCTTCGGACAGACCTTCTATCACAGGCGCACGGGACAGTTTGGCATCCCCGACCAGAACTGTGGCATCTCAGGGCCTGGCACCTGAAAGGAGCAGGCTCCTAGCTTCAGGCTTGTCAGACGCGGTGGTGGCTACGATACAGAGCGCCCGAGTGGTGTCAACCCGGGCTCTGTATACGCTGAAGTGGCGCAGTTTTGAACGATGGTGCGCTGCGCGTCAGCGCGACCCTGTCAACTGCGCGCTGGGCGTCATATTAAAATTCCTACAGCAGTTGTTTGATGTGGGGAAGGCGGCTTCCACTCTCAAGGTGTACCTGGCAGCCATCTCGGCCTGCCATGCAGGCATCAATGGCAATTCCCCGGGCAGTCACCCGCTAGCGTCACGCTTTATGGCGGGTGTGAGACGGCTCAGGGTGCCTGATAGACACCTCATACCCTCATGGGATCTGCTGGTTGTGTTGCGTGCTCTCACAGGGCCTCCGTTCGAGCCCCTGGAGACGGTGGACATAAAATGTGTCTCTTTAAAGACCGCGCTGTTACTGGCATTGGCGTCAGCAAAGCGCGTTGGTGACATGCAAGCCCTGTCCGTCAGCCATCGTGCCTTCAGTTCTCGATCGCTGGGGACAAAGTGGTTATGCGACCTAATGCTGCTTACACACCTAAAGTGGTGGCAACCCCATTCCGCAATCAGTTGATTGAATTAGCAGTTTTCTCGCCTCCTCCTTTTGCGTCAGCAGAGGAGGAGCGTTTGAATAAGCTTTGCCCAGTACGCGCTCTCCGCTGCTATGTAGAGCGCACTGGGGCATTCAGACAATCAGATCAGCTGTTTGTGTGCTTTGGCGCACGTGCAAAAGGCAGACCTCTATCAAAACCGAGCCTCTCCCGTTGGATAGTAGAGGCTATCGTGTTATCTTATACGAGTTTGTCTTTAGATCCCCCGGAGAAGTTGCATGCGCACTCTACGCGGGGGGTCTCTTCTTCCTGGGCCTTACTGAAAGGAGTCTCAGTGGAAGAAATTTGTAAAGCTGCAAGCTGGAGTTCTCACCACACTTTCATTAGATTTTATATGTTAGATGTGGCTGAACCTAGTTTTTTACAAGGTGTTCTACAGGCAGGCGATCTTTGAATCCCCTGGCCTGAGAACGATATAATGATGTATGTGTTCATCAGCGTCTACGTGTTACGTTGCGAATGAACCATTCTAGGGTTGGTTTCCTACAGGCGGGGGATCACTGATCCCTGTCGCCTATGTATAAAGGATGTGCCCTATAATGTTCACCACCAGCTGCTGTATGAACCTCTAGGAGGGCAAAAGCAATGTGTAAGTTGGTGTGTGTGATTGGC
The DNA here is from genome assembly GCF_900700415.2 of Clupea harengus. Taxonomy (NCBI): domain Eukaryota; kingdom Metazoa; phylum Chordata; class Actinopteri; order Clupeiformes; family Clupeidae; genus Clupea; species Clupea harengus. The sequence continues at coordinate 15,893,131 of NC_045163.1, read as the reverse complement.
TGCCACTGTATTATCACGCGGGAATGTATACGGTCCCATCTGTTATATCGATAGGGAACGTCTCGGTTACTTACGTAACCTCAGTTCCCTAAGCAGGGACCAGATGTAACAAGAGTTGCGTGTACAGTGTTGCTCTTGGATTGTGCTACTACGCTCAGTTTCCTTTCCAAGACTGATTCGCCCGTGTGCTTCCCAATTTATAGGCTCCTGAGGGGGCGGGCTCAGGAGAGGGAATGGACGAATCGCAGCCTTTCAGGCGTGAATGAATAAATGCTTCGATTGGAACCGTGACTAACGTCATGTCCCCCACCCGCCCGACACATGAGCTGCTTATGCTGTTAATTTAATTTCTACTCTATTTACAGGGGTGCAAACTCGTCACCTTTCGGCAAAATTCACCGTTTTTGATCCAAAATGTCATTTGTGTGATTCGTGTAGATCTGCAATAAAAATATTTTTAGGGGGGGGGGGGGGGTGTCCTCCAAGTAATCTGCGAACGCAAGCTCTCATGAATATTTTTTTCAAGCTTGTTCGTTTGGCCAACCCCATGTCACCATGACAGGCACGCTTTTTATTTCGGATCTGTTCGAAATGGAAGGTAGCTGCCCCGATGCCGTAATAGACATGTGTATTACAAGACATGTCTTTCGGGTGAAAGCGTTGGTTTTGAGCGGCCTTTTTAAGATGGCATTTACGGTAACGTGTGACGTTGGTAAGCTGCAAGAATGTTATACTATCTAACGTATAGGCTAACGTGCTAATTTCAGACAGTTGGCTGACAGAAGCCTCGCAAATCACATCAACCGTTTTTGCTGGTTACAATAACGGTGTTATCGGATAGTACAGTGTCTTTTTCTCTGTAACTTTTGAAAAATCTAAGCGTGAAAACGCAGAAAAATGTACATTTACATATAAGACATGGCCGTCAGCCGAGTTTGGTCCGGAGTTTAGCTGCTAAAGTTATCTTCTGTCCTGTCGTTTGAAGCAAACCTTTTATCTCTGGCATTGGTCTCCCATTATGTATTTATTTATCTATGACTTCACTGGATTGGAAGTCCATTTTCCAGGCTCTCGCACGCCCCCTTCATTGAGGCAGAGGTTAGGTTTGCCTCCCCTATGTGCTTTTTCACTGTGGTTTTATGATCAGCAAGACTAAATAGCTTCTTCACATACGTGAAATACATTACATTACCTATTATATGGATACAAACGACATATAATAAAAGTGTCTACAAATATTTCAGTGATGACAAATAATGAGAAAGCAAAAGTCATGCGCTCAACCCAGTGTGTGAGGGATTGCACAATCTGAGATGAGGCGCAGCTCGTCGCTGCCTCACCTCGCGAGTCGCCTCTGTTTGAACAGGACATGGTCAAATTCAGCGATTTTGATTATAAAAATGATCGGTATCATACAAAAATTAAATGTAAACAAAGATCAGTAGATACATATTAATATTTATTGTATCATTATTTGTTTTTTACTTTTCATGATGACTTTTACTTTTCATGAGGCTCTGCCTCCCCTGACCGCACGTCCCTATGTGTATGTAATCTGAAGCACCGAATCGTTTTCTACTGCCGGGCGCTTCACTGCAACTGAACAAACTTACCACTCTCCTACTTCAGTTTGGTTTCAGAATGAGAGAATTTTAGGAGGAGGATGCCATTACTGTGGCTCAACTAGGAGTCAGGTGCAAATGGGCCTTGTCCTGACAAGCTAGACTCAAAGAGTAATGTAAAGGGAAAAGAATATGTGTTCCCACTGTCACAGTTTTTCAAGAACACGGAGAAGCTAGGCCATGCCTGATGCAGCCTCTGTTGATTTTCTGTTCCTATAGTTGGCCCTTTTTTTGGCCTAATACCTGATGGAGATCTGTGACGTAATGTGCTTTGGTGAAGTGGACTGGAGTGGGTGGTCGGGAGGGTATTGGGTTGGCCTGTGCCCGTGCAACATTCAACACAGGAATGTTTATGATGAAACTGTTACCAGAGCACAAAATTGTTTACAACAGCACAAAGTTTTTCATAGATCTAGCCTCATAATTTTGTTGTCAAAGTGCACCAGATTGATGCATTGAACTTTAAAATGTGCAAAATGTTCTTGGCCTGGACCCTCCTAGGGGGTTCGCATCGTTGTCACCTTTTTCATCCCTGATGAGTTTGCACCCCTGTATTTAAATGTCAAAAGCAGCAACCTGGCTCATACAAATGCAACATAAACAAGCTATTCTAAAAGTCTAGTCTTTATCCAATGCCTGACAAGACAGCAGTGAAGGCGATCACTAAGAGGCTGTGATAGCCATCAGTCAAGCTGTGCAGATGTAGTGTTCATGTACTTCATGAATGAGCCTTAAAGGCTTGCTTCTGCGTTTTCAGAGACACGCAGGGACACACACGCGCAAGAGCCCCTTGCATGCTTTCTTTCCCCTTCTTGCGTGCTTTCGTGTGTCGACCAATTTTTCTAACTTTGCGTCAAAAGTTACACAAGCCTCACGCAGCCCACAAGGCTGTGATTGGTCTGCTAACTACATCCATTCCGGAGTCTCACATTTCCGGTTTCATACCCCATAATACCGCCATTTTTAAAAGCCAAGGCAAGACCCAGAAGATTTTGAATCATGAATAAGCAAGAAAAGAGGAGCTTAAGGATATCTTCACGGATATCTTCAACACTTCTCTGAGTCAAGCTGCTGTTCCATCACATTTCAAGACCTCCATCATCATACCTGTGCCAAAGAAACCGGCTCCATCCTGCTTCAATGACTATCGCCCTGTGGCACTGACCCCCATCATTATGAAGTGCTTTGAACGGCTAGTCATGTCTCGCATCAAGTCCATCCTCCCCCCCACCCTGGACCCCTTTCAGTTCGCATACCGGGCCAAATGTTCCAGAGAGGACGCAATCTGCTCTGCTCTCCACCCAGCCCTCACTCACCTGGAAAAAGCAGACTCACATGTGAGAATGCTTTTCATAGACTTTAGTTCAGCTTTTAACACCATAATCCCACAACAACTAATTTGTAAACTGGACCAGCTGGGGCTCAACACCTCCCTTTGCAATTGGATTCTGGACTTCCTCAGTGAGAGGCCACAAGCAGTACGAGTCGGCAACAACACCTCGAGCAGCATCACACTCAGCACAGGGGCCCCACAAGGCTGTGTGCTCAGTCCCCTGCTCTTCACCCTGCTGACTCACGACTGCACAACAACCTACAGCACCAATCACATGGTGAAGTTTGCGGACGACACAACTCTGGTGGGTCTCATCACCAAGAACGATGAGACCCCCACTACAGGAAGGAGGTCAACCTTTTGACCACGTGATGCAGAGACAACAACCTCTTGCTGAATGTCATCAAAACAAAGGAGATTGTGGTTGACTTCAGGAAAAGCCACACTGTACACCCACCACTGACCATCGATGGTGCTGCTGTGGAGCGAGTGAGCAGCACCAAATTCCTGGGGGTGCACATCAGTGAGGACCTCTCCTGGGCAACCAACTCTGCATCACTGACGAAGAAAGCCCAGCGGCGCCTCTGCTTCCTCTGCAAGCTCAAGAGAGCGAAAGCTCCCATACCCATCCTGAACACATTCTACCGGGGCACCATTGAAAGCATCCTGTCCAGCTGCATTACTGTGTGGGGCAGTAGCTGCACTGAACACAGCAGGAAAGCACTGCAACGCATAGTGAACACAGCTGGTAAGATCATTGGTGCCCCACTCCCTTCCTTGCAAGACATTTACACCACCCGCCTCACCCAGAAAGCTACCTCTATTGTGAATGACACCAGCCACCCTGCACACAGTCTGTTCAGCCTCCTACCCTCTGGAAGAAGGTATAGGAGCCTCCGTTGCCGCACCACCAGACTCAGAAATGGCTTCATGCACCAAGCTGTCAGGAAGCTAAATTCTCTCCCCCCAGCCATATCCTCCAGTCTGACAGGAAGCTGAAAATCCCCCTGCCCCCCTAAAAAATAACTCAAGACTCTGCACTTTAATCACTTGTATTCACTTGTTTAAAATTCTATTACGTATTTATATTATTTATATATATATAGTATTTATAGTATTTATATATATAGTATTTATAACAACTGTACGTGAATCTTTATGTTTACTTAGTATTAGGAAATGTCTTGTCTTATCTGTTGTGCCTGTGCACTTTTATATGTTTCACCGTGGGAGAGTGGGAAACGTTCCTATCGATTGCTTTGTATGTCTTAACATGTGAAGAAATTGACAATAAAGCTACTTTGACTTTGAATAGCATGTGTCCGATAGAATGTGGAAGTTATCTCCCAGTCCTAGTGGGAGGACTTGTATTTTAAAGGCAGTCATTCATTAATTCCCATCATATGGACTGTGTTACTTTTCTCTCCCTTGTTGAAAAGGTTTTATTTATTGATGTGGGTAAAGTGCATATTTATAGGGGTATTTATTGGAGTCTGCATGGTGTGCAGTAAAGGGTAGATCATGCTGTTTTAAGCACTAATGTGTCGGGTAATGCAATGAAAGAAATGCAATGTGTACAAAGGCCTGTGAATGATGTCTACCTTCATGTGTGGTGATTGTATGTGTTTCTTGTGTATCCTAGTAGTACTGTAACTTTACATTTGTTTCTTTTTCCCATTGTTTTTGTTTATTGGTTTATTGAAGGGTCAGTAGATAGTCTCTTGCACCTGATCCTATGCTCAATGAGCCTATAGCTCTAATTTGCTGTGATTTTCACCAGTATTCCTCACTTGTTGACAAGTTGCCATGTTTGTCTTCCTTAATGGGTGTGCTGTGCCATGAGTAAGATATTTGTAGTGTTGTTACACTAGCCATTGGCTTTATATGTGCGCCCCTGGTGTAATTTATGACTGGCTTCATGTCTTTTTTGTATAATGAATGATAAATGGACATATTATTTTTGATATACCCGCCTCTGTAAATCCTTAAAGAACTATGTGACAGGGAGTAGGAAGGCTTTCAATGATAAGTTACATCTTGTTACATTATGAAGAAATGTCTTCTTAACTCCATTTTCGAAGTTCCCGGGGCAATTCTGGCATTCATGAAAGTTTTCTTATCTGGGATTCGTTCTTAGCTAAGAACAGGATTTAAGAACGCTTAAGAATCGTTGGTGATTTGTCGTTGATTCACATGAATTCTACAGACATCCTCTGATTTAAATAATTATAATACAAATATTCTCTTATTTATTATTGTCATTATCAATTATGTTTTACATATAGTCGTGCTTCTACGAGGCATTGTGATGTCCTAAAATAAATAAAAGCACTACAGGAACACTGGAAATGGCAGTGAATAAATAAATAAGCACTAATCTCAATCACATGGATGTAGCCAGTGGTGTTTCTACATTAGGGACACATGGGGCACTGCTCCACCTGATCCAGATGGCGCTGTGGTGGAGAAAGCTCAATACATCTGTGCTTTGTGGCAAAATATCTTATTTAATATGCAAGGTAGCGATTCAATTGTAAATGTGTGTGTGAATAAACTAGACTCACAAGCATTATAGTGCTGTTTTGGAGTAATTTGATTTGTGTGTATTTCTGTGAAATGCTGCCTGCTCTCCGCTGTCCCTCCTCTTCTGGGGCAGCGCTGCAAACACAAGACTGTTGCTATGGAAACACCAATGAGCGTGAGCGACACAGGCCAAAGTTTACATTGGGAGATGGGGCAGTTTTAGATGTGCCCCACGAAATCTGCCTAGCAACCCGTGACCAAGAAAAAATAAATCGGACCGATCGTACTCAGACAGATCTACGCCTCTAACGTTACTACTCGTTAGCTATCACTAGTTTTCTACTGTTTTGGAACCAGCCTCCGTCTTTCAAGTTGCAGCCTGAAATAATTTCTGTTTATAAGACAACATTTTATGTACAACTATGTGTCTATCTAACCTTTTTATTTTATTACAATCTATTTTATTTACCTTGTTGCTGTATTATAAGCAACATCTTTCTGACGCACTGAGAACTGAAGCATGTGAAATGTAACTGAAATGGGATTTCTGCTCTCTGCCGGCACTCAAAATACAGCCCATAGCCTATGTTTTTGCTAGTTAAAGACCAGAACCACATATGTAGAGTGTTTGAATGGAAGTGCAAAATGGGTAATATGTTGGCGAACATAAGTGAAGGCAGTCATTCATTCAGCTGGAGATTTGAAGCAGCCGCCACATTTTTTTAAGTGCATATATTTAGTCAGTCAAACTGGTTCAAAGACCGAACAAGTAATCATAATGCAATTAGAATAGAAAGTATGAGCGCGCTGTTTCTATGGAGCTTATAAGATCTAATAGTTACTACCGCAAACTTTTGATAAAACTACCACACGTTGGTAGAACTAGTAAAGAAAAATTATGCTAACATGTCAGGAAACCCACATTGGGGCATACATTATAACATGCTGACATGCTACCACAAACAGAAAACCTATGGTAACATTAATGTAGTTGGGAAACCACAAGACATTCACTACACATGGAGTTAAACATTTATCACTCGTTCTTCCATTCACACTCAAAGGCGTAGGGTTGGTCTCAGCATTGGTAGGGACACTGCCGGGCAGCCCCCCCCCCCCCCCCCCCCCCATATAAAACTGATACAAAAATAGAACTGATTTAAAAGTAATAAGAATAATAAAACCCCTCTCCTTTGTCCTTTTTGGGATATCCCAAACATGAGTAAGACCTCACCTGAAGCCCTGATGGTCCAGCTGCTGCTTCCTCAACCTGCACTGGATTTCCAAGTTTCCTGAATTTATTTCAAAATAATGCCTTAATGAACAAAATTACCTAATGAGAAGTACATGCAATGCATTTGTTTGTTCTGATATCAATTTTAAATATGTAGGTAATTGGTTCAGGTTTATGGGGCTGTACTAGGCCTATAATCTGTACTGGATTCCTGAGCAGTGAAATAATGTATTAATGAATTATATGATGCATACACTTGGGCATCCCAATTTATAGCACCTTTTTACTACCTACAAGTATAACATTTATTCTCAAAATAGCCAGTGTGAATGATAACATTCATGGGTAACATTGCCTAAACATCCCTTAAAAAACAGCAATTTAATGCAATCTTTACCAAAATGGACAATTCAACGTCTCACCTGAACTCCTGATGCTGATTCATCATCTCCCTACTCTACATCTGTAGCTTCAGGCTGCTGTTCCTGCACAGCAATTCATCAATTTAATACAGAAACTAACCATGCTTAGTTGACTCCTGACATTGGTCGATAGATTACAGGGAACAGAGATAGCCTTATTACTATCCAGGGGAACATAGGCCTACTTATCACCAGTTAATATCACTTTGGAGTTGCTAGCCTGCTGATACTAGGCTTAACTAGCATGGTCCCATTATGCTTCAACAAGACCAGCTGCTGCTAACACAATGGTCAAAAGATTGCAGATGCTAGGGATATATTTAATACAATCAAAAGTTACTTGCTCTACACTAACAACTTTCAAAACATGTTTCCATTGTAGAATGGGTAGCGATGTTAAGCTAGCAGGTTTGCACTGTGTAGCTATGTCTACTACCGCGCACTTTACGAAGTACACTGCAATACAGTGCGTAGTGCACACTAAGCACTTTCATCTGTAGTGCGTTATGTCGCTTATTAGTGTTGTGTCAAATGGAACACTGATGGACGCAAATGTGCAAGCCTTTTACCCATAAATCTGTGCACGAGCTTCCTCCGGCCAACTGGAAATTTTAAACAAAGATGGCGGACCAAACTCCGCCGACGGCCGTGTTTTGTATGTGTTTGCGTTTTCTCGCTTAGATTTTTTAAAAGTTATGTACTGTACTATCAGATAACACAGTTATTGTAACCAGCAATAAATGTTGAAGTGATTTGCAAGGTGTCAGTCAGCCAACTTTCCAAACTGCCGAAAGGGCTCCTCCTCTTCCGCTATGTAGCCAAGATGGCGCCAGTTTAGGGCGAATAGTGTCCATCGTTTCAAACTGCATTTTTTTACCGTTTGCAGTGCGCCATCCGGATACTTTCAGTGCCCTGAATTCTGCTGGTTCTGTCAGTGTGAATGTGCACAAGTGCGCGGTAGTAGACATGGTGGGTAGTTAGCCATGGGCTGTGGATAGTTAGCCTACTAGCTAACTAACAACGACCTGGGCTTCTTGATAGCTACTTACTCTCTGGGTGGTGAAAAGATTTGGATGCCTTTTTGGTGGCGTTTTCCTTTCTACAGTGACAAAATGGTCAAAAATATCAATGCTGAGACAAAACGAAATACTAATATGAGGCTTTATTATTTCCTGGCGTATTTAGTAGCTTTTAGTAGTGCTAAGAACGTGGGCGATTTGGAAAACTTGTACATTTATGTTTCACTCTTCTGCGCAACGAACATAGTATAGATAATAATACGAATGAGTTTGCAAATATATTGTAGGCAATTTAACAGGCAATTAAAATGAACAAAATATTGCTTGGGACAATTGTTTCCTTCCCAAACTTTGGTCGTGACTAGTCCCTATGGACCATATGCGAACCTACGCCCTTGTTCACACTGCACTATGGACTATTCTATGTCACTCATACACACACAGAAATACAGTTCCACTTTTGCAATATTAGGGTGGGCTGGTAGAAATAAAAGGTGGGCAACTTGAGCAGTAGGTATAGCCCAGAGGTTAGAGAGAAGTGGACTAGTAGGCCCAAGGAATATGTGCATTAGGCTATGTCAGTCATATATATACATTTCTATCTATCTATCTATCTAGATAGATCAGCCTCCTGTTTCCATCAGCAAAAGATCTATTCATCCACGTCTAAGGTATTTGTCATTGATTTTTCAATACTGAAAGATATTTTTGGGGCTGAGTGGAATATGAAAGATTATTATTACTACAGATTTCCAGTGAAAACACCACTGTTTTACTATAATATAAGACCTGTATTTTAGCACTGATGTTAGTTGCAGGGTAAGGGGGCTGCTTTGCGGTTGCCCGCTTGGCTTCTTTTATACCTACAGACCCCACCCACTTCCCTCAAAGAAACATGCAATGTCATTAAAGATTTCAAAAATGTCACACTATACAGTCAACTGGAAAAAGTCAATCATACTACCGCTGTCCGGGGACAGTTGGGACTCTGCAGCCCATGACCCCACCCTTAACCTCACCACGGGCAATATCAAATACTTAGGGATCACAGTTCCTCCCAGGCTGTCAGAACTGTTCAATCTTAATTATACACCCCTCCTGAAAAAAATGGAAGATGATTACAAACGCTGGAACAAGCTCCCACTCACACTCATCGGCTGAATTGCTGCAGTTAAAATTAAAACCCTCCCTCAGATCATATACCTGTTCTCCATGATTCCCGACGCCCCACAGACAAATGGTTCAAAACTTTAGACTCTGACAACCCACTTCTAATGGAAAGACAAAAGAAATATGTACTTACAACCCTTCAAAATACGAAACAACTAGGTGGACTTGGAGCACCAAATTTCCAACATTACTTCCTGGCAAATCAACTACAATATTTACTCAAATGGACTCAACATCAGACACATACCTACCCATGGCTCGACCTAGAACAATTCCTATGCTCTCCGTTTTCTATCGCAGACCTCCCCTTCAGTCAATAAAAATAAAATTGATTTCTATCACAACATCACTCAACTCTGACAGCCTGGTGGGAAGCCAACAAAATCACCAAATCCACCCTAGCACCATGCAGGTTCACCCCCATTAGGCACAATCCAGACTTTCAATTGCACAATGCACCTATCCACTTCCCCAAATGGCACCAAAAAGGAATCACCCACTTCCGTCATATATTTGAAATTATCCAGAAATTTGACCAATTTCTCCAGTATCAACAGTTGAAATCTTTAATCAAATCCAAAATGAAAATATCCAACAACACTTTGCAGCCCTCTAAAATAAGTGAACAACTGTTGAAAATTGCGAACCATCACAAAAAAGTTACATCTCATGTCTACAAACTCATCTCTATCTCTAACCGCTCAATAACACTACCCAAAACAAAATGGGAAAGTGACCTGGCATTATCTCCTGACCCCAATTTCTGGACACAAATCTACAGGAACATCTTTGCAATGACTACTAACATAGGGTGCCTAGACGTCCTCTTTTACCCGGACATGTCCTCTTTTCGAGACCTAAAAAATGCGTCCGGCAGGGATTCCAAAATTGTCCGCGATTTTGCCTCGCCGGATATTTGTGTTTCTCTGGGTCTTTCACAAACTAGTTATTACGTCCTTACACGTTTTGGAAAGGGTATCTCCCTTACGTTCCACCTTCTTGCGCGAGCTCTGTCTGTAGAGAGAACTGTTATTGGTCGACCGCCTTCCCAGTGTTGCCAGATATGAAAATGATCATCCAAATACAATCACTTTGAGCCTTTGATATGATACGCCATTTCCAATCTGGCAACACTGAGCAACCTGCCGCCTCCACTAGTTGCATTGTTTACAATAGTACATGACATCTGCATGTGAAAAAGATGTCAAAACTTCGTTGGGGGGGAGGGGGCGGGGTCATCTGCATGTGAAAAAGATGTCCAAAAACTCCATCACGGGGTAGGGGGTGAGGTCCCACAAAGTGTCCTCTTTTTCACAATCTCAAATCTGGTCACCCTAACTAACACCAACCTACAACTCATACAATGTAAGACCATTCACAGAACCCACTTCACCCGTAGTAGGATGAACAAAATGGGATTGATTGACATTGACACCTGCTCACCATGCACTTTAGGGAACACGGAACTCATATCTCCACGCCACCTGATACTGCCAACCTATTCACTCATTTTGGACCACTGTTATTGAGACAATATCCACCATCCTGGACTGCAGAGTCCCCATGTCTCTGACACTTTGCCTACTAGGAGACACTTCAGAAATCCCCCCCCTGTCAAAACACAAAATCCCAGTACTCGTCTCTCTAGCTATGGCTAAGAAAATAATATTTCAGAACTGGTTATCCAAAACATCCTGCCATTAATGTTCCACATTAAACCTAGTAAAAAAATGGCAGGACTGTAATGTTAACTAATGTTAAATCTGGAGCTAGTGAAGACTAATGACCAAGTTAGCAGTAATTTTAGCTAACGATAGCTATAATGTTATGTAACTGGCTAGCAATATATGTCGTAACAAGCGTTTTAGCACCATGACCAAAAATGACACATATTGGTTAACATTTATGAAGAAGACCCTTTTTCATATCGACGATATGCCCCGTCATGCAGACTGGAATGGTTTTGCCATCCATGTTAAGTGCCGTCCTCTTTCCTAGGTTATGTTGTCCTTGTGTTGTCATTTATTACTTAAGTTCTGTGTTTTTCTGTGTCTACTCATCTCTCCCCTTATTTCAGGCGAGAAATATTGTTCTGAATGAACAACTCACCTCCGTTGGAAGCCAGGTTAGCCTCCTGTCGGGTCAACTACAGCAGATGATGGCATGCCTGAAGATCCTCGCCACTTCTCTGCCATCACCAGCACCATCTTCCAGCTCCTCCTTCCACAAGTGCTCCGTCAGCCTCAACACTTCACCTCTCCAACCTAGAGAAGTTTTCCGGGGATTCCGGTCAGTCCTTTTTGGTCCAGTGTGGTCTTCATATTGAATTGCAGTCATCCTCATTCTAGACAGAGCTGTCCAGGGTAGCGTATATGATTGCCTACCTCACGGGGACGGCAGAAGCCTGGGCTACTGTCGAGTGGGCCAGAAACTCGCCTGTCTGTTCCTCATTATAGCTGTTTTCTGACACTCTCCGTAAGATCTTTGATCTCACACCTTCTGGTCGAGAGGCAGCTAGATCTCTGATGGATCTTTTTCAGAGCAAACATCGAGTTTGGGATTATGCTATCCAATTCCGCACTCTCACAAAGGATAGTGGTTGGAACTCCTCGTGTTTGTTTGACGCTTTTCTCCATGGGTTAGCCGAGCCCATTAAAGACCAGCTCATTTCTCTCGAGCTCCCTTCTGACTTAGACTCTCTCATCTCTCTGTCTATAAGGATTGATAATTGCCTACAAGAAAGAGAAGAAGAGAGGGCCAGGTCAAGTTAAGTAACCCCCTCCCCCCTTTTCTCCTACTGTGAGGCGCATTGTGTTACCTCCTGGTATGACATGTGCCGTATAAATAAAGTTTGATTTGATTCGACTTGAAGTTCAACCCCGCTCTTCCACAGAGGCCTGCCGTCAGGTAATCGCCCTTCTTCGTGGCATTCTCCTGCTCGGGTCATCCTGGCGGTCGCACCAGACTCGACCCAGAGGAGCGACAACTTTGTGTGCGAGAGGGCAGAGGCAGCTTTCAACTGGGCCACTTTATCTCAGAGTGCCCAGTAAAGGATGACTTTATGATCCATGAGGAGCACGCTGGTGAGTCATACTATTTTATCCTCATTGCGACCTCTCACTCAAGCACAACTTTTTACGCCATCACCTACTCTCTCTCATCCGGTCTTAATAGACTATGGGGCTGATGAGAGCTTTATGGACTGGAGATTAGCTAAGAGACTAGAGCTAAAATGAATTCTTCTCCTTAAACCTTTAGAGGCTCACGCACTAGATGGACGCCTATTGTGTAGAGTTACTCACCGCACTTCTCCTATTCAGATGGCTTTCTCTAAGGATCATAAGGAATCTCAGAGCTTCCATTTGTCCAACTTCCTGTCACACCCTCTTATTCTGGGTTTCTCATGAGTTCTGGGTCACTGTACTTTTCTTTTTTCTGTCCAAGAAGACAGGAAGAAGCTTATGCAATGCTACTTTTTGTTTTGCAACTTAATACTCTTTTTAAACCAATTTAGGGATGACGCCATTTTGTAGCGACGGGAGAGCATGGTCACCCCACCTGGACTCGAACCTGGGTCTACAGAGAGCCAGGCTCTATGGCATGGCAGTCAGAGCACATACTCATCTGTAGTGACGATCACATTGTCACACTGCCATCACCTTCGGGAAGTGCACCCTTGCGTGAAGCGTGTCAACCAACCTTGGGGTCCTTCACACGGTTTTACGGGCACGCCTCCGATGATCTCAAGCAAGCCATCCCACTTCTGACACCATTTGTAGCGAAGGGAGAGCGTGGACACCCCACCAGGACTAGAACCCGGGTCTAAAGGTTGCCCTTACATGTACTCTGACCGCAACACCAAAGAGCCAGGCTCTATGGTATGGCAGTCAGAGCACATACTCATCTGTTGTGACGATCACATCGTCACACTCACATAAATTGGGCCAAAGGGGAAGTAACGGGTTCGGACAAAGGTGGTATTCTCACCTGCTCTCCGTAAGTTTCCGGCCTGATTTTCCCTACATCCACTGTCGCCTCGTCCCTCGGGGTTCATAAGTCTCCTGCAACCTCAGTCCTCTGTATCCACTCCTCCTCTGGCATCTTTTGACTCCGACTTGCCAGACCTCTCCAGATTTCCTCCATGTCACCTCGACCTCAAGAAGGTTTTTAACAAGGCCTGTCTACCGCCTCATCGACACTATGACTGTGCCATTGACCAACTAACAGGAACTTCACCCCCTAGGGGTGTCTCTATTCGTTGTTGGTCCCGGAGTTGGAGGCTATGACAAAGTATATCGGCTCTTCTCTGGCGGCTAGACTTAGTCGCCCGTCTTCCTCTCCTGCCAGGATGGCTTCTTCTTTGTGGATCAAAAGGACAAGACGCTTCGCCCCTGCATTGATAACAGGGGACTGAATGACATAACCATTAAGAACCGGTACCCTTTCCAACTCATCTCCTCTGCTTTCGAGTTGCTGAAGAATGCTATAGTCTTTACCAAGCTGGATCTAAGAAATGCTTAACACTTGGTAAGGATAAGAGAGGGGGACAAGTGAAAGACGGCCTTTAATACCCCTAGTGGTGTCTATGAGTATCTCATCATGCCTTTTGGATCGACCAACGCCATGTAATCGCAAAAACCTACAGCCTTTCCTGGGATTTGCACATTCTTATAGACGTTTTATTAGAAATTACAGCACTGTTGTTGCTCCTCTGCATAATTTAACATCTTCCAAGATGAATTTTCAGTGGTCCCTGCCGGCTGAACAAGCCTTTCTGAAGTTAAAGGAGACCTTTACTTCAGCCCCTGTCCTCACTTTCCCGGACCCCAGTCTACAGTCTGTGGTCGAGGTTGATGCCTCAGACTTGGAGTTGGGGGGGTCCTCTCCCAACGTTCTCGGGCGGACAACAAGCTCCATCCCTGCACCTTCCTCTCCCGAAAACTCTCTCCTGCGGAAAGTAATTACGATGTGGGGAATAGGTAGTAACTGGCTATTAAAGTAGCCCTGGAGGAGTGGCACGTCTGGGTCAGATGTTAATAGTCATGTGCTGGACAGTTGACCCCAGAACTGGTTGTTTGTCCCTGTTACTCTGCATTCTCTGGTTATGCATTGGTCTCACACCTCCCGGGTTTCCTGCCACCCCGGGGTATGACGGACCCTCTTCGTCGCCAGGCAATGGTTCTGGTGGCCGTCAATGGAGAGAAAGGTCGGGGAATATGTGGCTGCCTGCACTGTGTGTGCATGAAAAAAGGTCTCACGACGCCCGCCACCCTGTCTCCTGCGACCGCTCCCTGTGCCTCATCGTCCCTGGTCTGACATATCTCTGGACTTTGTCACTGGGTTACCTCCCTCTCAAGGTTACACTGCCATTTTAACTGTCGACAGATTTTCCAAGATGGTCCATTTCATTCCCATGCGCAAACTACCTTCCGCCAAGGGGACTGCTGAGGCAGTTTTTTCCCACGTTTTCTGGATTCATGGTTTCCCTAAAGATTTGGTGTCAGAACGGGGACCTCAGTTCATTTCTCAGGTCTGGAGGGCCTTCTGTTCCATCATCGGCGCCACGGTCAGTCTCTCCCCCGGATACCATCCCCAGTCAAACGGCCAGGCGGAGCAGCTAAATCAGGAACTGGAGAACTGCCTACGGTTCCTTGTCTCCAAGAATCCGGCCACCTGGAGCAAACATCTCATCTGGGTAGAATTTTCACACAACACCATACCCAGTGCACCCCACTTTCCATGTGTCCCGTATCAGGCCTGTGAAGGAGAGCTCACCTCACGCCCTGCCCTTGTGTGTGTTCCCTGCCTTGTTGATTGTCTGCATTTTTTTTCACCTGTCCCTCACCATCTTGTGTATATAGTCTGTGTGTTCCTGTTTTCTCATTGCCAGTCTGTCCTAATTTCTCAGTGTCTCTAGCGTTCCAGTGATTTCCCCATGTTTATTGATTTCCTAGTGTTGCCGACCTCTGCCTGTCCATCCGATTCCGCCTTTGTTTCTTCCCTTCTGGATTATCAGCCTGATCTCCGAACGCCTGCCCGTGTACCGAACCTCGACCCAATCCCACACCGAACCCTGTCGTTGCCTGCCCCCTTTTGGATTTGCTTGTTTGTTTCTGGACTGCCTTCCTGTGTACCCAATTCTGATAGTAAAACATTTTGGATTATTCTCTACCCCTGTCTATGAGTCTGCTCTTAAGTCCTGTACAAAGCAAAGCCCTTTGCGATACATACATAACCCTAGCAATCTTGCTCCTTCAATTGAAAGTGGAGGTCTATCAACAATCTTTTAATACTTGATTTTTGGCAAGCTGACTCTGTGATGTTGAAAAAGTCCCCTTTAAGACTTTGCCTCTTATCTTTTGAAGACAGAACTGCATGATAGTTCCATGCAATGTGTTGGTTATTGAACCTGTTGAGGAACATTATCGAATCCAAGTTAGCCATTTGGATTGGAGAGAACCCAATGAGATGGAAGAGCAAAACAAAAACATAGTTAGTTAGGAGATGGTAAAATATCAGAACTGCACATTTTAAATTAAATTTGTTCAAATCCCTCATATGTGATTCCTGTGATTGACATGGAGTTTAGGATAAAACCCTTCTAGTTCAGTATGCAAAATATGATCTCTAGGTTGGACGTTAGCAGACCTTCTCTGGTGTCTTATAATTCTGATGTAGCTCAACAGCTAAATTAGTCTCATATAAGTACCAAGGACTGTGAGATCTGTTGAATGATTGTGAATGCTAATAGGTAAGATAGAGGCAGCTTCCTATAGAAAAAACTACAGTCCAGTTATAAAGTCATAGAAAAATCAGCCCCCTGACTAAAGTATATGAATGAACTTATGAAAAAAGACAAACATTCAGATTCATATTCAGATATGTAATTATTTATTCAGTAGTATGCATTGTTGGAATAGTCACATTAACCAGGATATTTTATCCAGATAAAAGTGACATGAATTCAGAGGTTTTACTCTTCAGCCTCCTTGCCCTTTAAAAGAGAACAAAGAAAATGAATTAACTAGATGACAAATTAAAATCAATGACACTTACATCAATGACACTTACACACAACACCAAGTTGGTGAAATAATTGTAATGTTTGTTCAGAAAACATTATCTTACCTTTCCGGCATCGCGGCTCTTAACCTTGAGCTTGTTGACCTGGGACTCAGCAATGTCAGCACGCTCCTCAGCCTCCTCCAGCTCATGCTGAACCTTCCTGCACTTGGACAGGTGAGTATTGGCCTGTTCCTCCTGTTGTATATGAAATTGAGTGCAATTAAAACAACGAAACGAAACGAAACAAGAGTGAATGTAAAGTAGCAAATATTTTCCTGTATAGCAAAGGCAGAAAAATACTCACAGCTTCCTCAGCCTGCCTCTTGTAGGCCTTGACCTTCAGCTGCAGCTTGTCAACCAGATCCTGCAGTCTGGTGACGTTCTTCTTGTCCTCCTCAGTCTAAAGAGAAAAAGTTTGTCCAGGAATGTCCTCCCCTCTTACATTTTGCATGCAGTTCTAGAGAAAGAGGAGAGCTTTCTTACCTGGTAGGTGAGCTCCTTCACCCTCCTCTCGTATTTGCGGACTCCCTTGACAGCATCAACACCACGTCTCTGTTCACCCTCAACCTCACCTTCCAGTTCACGAACCTTAACATGAAAAATATTTCCATTTCAGATACTGACCCCTGTTTTGTTATGATGAGTTAAACATATTCATTCAGAGTCATATTTTGTTACCTACCCTGGACTCCAGTTTCTGGAGCTGTTTCTTGCCACCCTTCATGGCCAGATTCTCTGCCTCATCCAGGCGGTGCTGCAGATCCTTGACCGTGACTTCCAGGTTCTTCTTCATCCTCTCCAGATGAGAACTGGTGTCCTGCTCCTTCTTCAGCTCCTCTGCCATCATGGCAGCCTATATGATGGAAAAGTGTATTTTTAAATAATAGAAATAACAGTACTTTTAAATATAATGCTCTGTTTCAGAAAAAAAACTTACATCAGTGATGGCTTTCTTGGCCTTGTCCTCAGCATTTCTTGCCTCCTGGACGATGTCATCAACTTCACCTTGGACCTGAAGGAAGTCAGTCTCAAGCTTCTTCTTGGTGTTCAGCAGACTGGTGTTCTAGTGTGGACAAATAAACAACATCAGTTATATTTTGAATGCTGGAACTGTTTGTTTTATGTATCGGTTTAAACAACCTTTTTTATTCTCTACCTGGGAGTGGAGGAGGCCAACACGCTCACTGGCATCAACCAGCTCCTGCTCAGCCACTTTGCGGCCTCTCTCTGTCTGCTCCAGGGCAGCTCTCAGCTCCTCAATCTCAGCCACCATAAGGCCGTTCCTGCGCTCCACCATGGCAGCCTGCTCCTTCATGTCTTCCTGTCCTCTGACAGCATCATCAAGGTGCAGTTGAGCATCCTGGTTGACAGAGAAATGTGTGGTGTTTGCTATACTTCATTGGTGTGAGCACTGTAATATCAAAACACTGAATATTTATACTACTGACCTTGAGCTGACCCTGGACGGTCCTCAGACTTTTCTGGGACTCAGCAGCCTGGCGGTTGGCGTGGCTCAGCTGAATCTCCATCTCATTAAGGTCTCCCTCCATCTTCTTCTTGATTCTCAGGGCATCATTCCTGCTCCTGACCTCAGAGTCCAGGGTGCTCTGCATGGAGTCAGTCACCCTCTGGCTATTCCTCTTAATCTGCTCCATCTCCTCATCCTTCTCTGCAAGCTTCCGGTCAACCTCACCCTTGACCTGGTTCAGCTCAAGCTGGACACGGAGAATCTTGGACTCCTCATGCTCAAGAGTTCCCTATTTTTAAATAGAGTGTAAAACATAGAATTTTAAGATATGACCAATTGCTTAATTTATTAAGATGTCCTATTGAATCTCTCCACTCCATCCTGTTGGATTTTGTATTTGTACCTCAGCCTCTTCCAGGGCAGTCTGGATCTCAGCCTTCTCAGTCTCAACAGTCTTCTTGGCCTTCTCCAGCTCATGAATGCTCTTTCCAGTCTCACCAAGCTGCTCCGTCAGGTCAGAGATCTCCTCTGCAACAAGACATTTAAAACCCTTAACACAAAGTCAGCATCTACCAATGTACTATTGATTTGTATTCCAGGATAAAACATTTTGTTTTTAGCTTCTCTTAACAAGCTTTGATTTGGAAGTATTTTAAGGCCATCTTGACTTACGTTGGAGATTCTTGTTCTCCCTCTTAAGAGTCTCCAGTTGGTCAAGAGCCTCCTCATAGGAGTTCTTCATCTTGAACAGCTCAGTGCTGAGAGAGCGAGCCTCTTTCTGGGCACCCTCCAGCTCTGCCTGACCCTCCTCATATTTCTGCTTCCATTCTGCCAAGACCTTTGAAAAACAGTTTGTGTCTTGGGTTAATTTCACATATAAGACACTGCTACCAAAAATCCATATGCTCATATTATGTTATATGAAGGCTAGTTTGTCCTACAACATCACACAAATTCCAGATAGAGGTATAACCTTGTCAAAGTTTCTCTGCTTCTTGTCAAGGTTGGCAGCCAGACCATTGGCTCTCTCCACATCAACCATGAGGTCCTCAACCTCACCCTGGAGTCTCTGCTTGGTTTTATCCAGAGAAGCACACTTGGAGTTGATAGCCTCAATTTGTTCCTCAGCCTCCTGTAGACGCTGGGCAAGCTTTTTCCTGATAATGCAATCGATTTAAGTTAGAGGACGTCGACAGGTTTTAGTAGACAACATAACAACCCACATCCACATTCTATGTGTTTCTTTGCCTGTTTGGTACATACTTGGACTCCTCAAGCTCTTCAGTGCGCTGGATGGCATCAGTTTCGTACTTGGACCTCCACTGAGCAACCTCGCTGTTGGCCTTGGACATGCCACGCTGCAGCTCAGCCTTTGCCTCCTGCTCTTCCTCAAACTGCTCCCTCAGAAGGTCGCAGTCGTGGCGTGCAGACTGAACAGCGTGGGCCAGGGCATTCTTGGCCTGTTTGTGAACAATGAATGGTGTTCATTTAGGGCTTCACAGAATAGGGGTTGTGTACTCCAATTACTTTGTGTCATTCACGGGTATCAGTACCTTGACTTCCTCCTCATTTAGCCTCTTCAGCTCCTCAATTTGCTGAGTGAAAGCCTGTTTGCTTCTACTCAGCTGAGACACAAGAGCATCTTTCTCCTCAACCTGGCGGCCGAGTTCACCATTTTCAGTCGTTAGTCTTGCTCTCTGAGCACTGAGGTCGTTGACCTGGCGCGCACCCTCATCACTCTTGGCCTTGATTTCACTGAGTTGGTCCTCAAGGGTACGGCACATCTTCTCAAGATTTCCCTGTTTGTGAAAATAAAATAATTAAGCAACACAAAAGTCAGATATGTTTATGGCAATTATTACAATTTTACTTGACAACATATCATTGTTTGCAGTATGATTATGTTTGTAGTTAGAGTCAGCTAGAGCATTAAGGTTTACATGTCACAAACCTTAGATTTAGAGACTCCCTCCATGTTGCTGGAAAGATCATCAATCTCCATCTTGTATTCACTCTTCTCCTTCTCAAGCTTCTGCTTGACACGCTGGAGGTTGTCGATCTGCTCTCCCAGCTCGGCCACGCTATCAGCCTGCTTCTTACGGAGAGCTGCAGCAGTGGCTTCATGCTGCAGAGTGGACTCTTCAAGGTCACGACGCAGCTTCTGGAACTCAGCCTCACGCTTCTTGTTCATCTCAATTTGAGCAGCAGTGGCACCACCAGCCTCCTCAAGCCTCTCACTGATCTCCTCAAGTTCCCTGGAGAGATCAGCTCTCTGCTTCTCAACCTTAGCACGAGCTGCACGCTCAGCCTCAATCTCTTCTTCCAATTCTTCAATGCGGGCCTATTGGTTGTTAAAAAGAAATAAGTGATACTAAGAAAGAACAGGCAGATGATAGTAAACACTATTCGGTACTGAAGATGTGAAACAAACCTGAAGCTCCTTGATCTTTTTCTGGAGCTGAGCACCCAATGATTGTTCATCCTCAATCTTGCTAAGGAGCTGGCTTGTTTCAAAGTCCTTCCTGTATAATTGTAATTAAAATAGTTGTTAACGGCTGCTTATACCAAAAAAGGACTAAAAAAGGAGTACATGTTTGCATTAATCATTAGTTACTAATAGAATTATACATTACTTCTTCAGCTTCTCATCAGACTGCTGCTTGTCATTCTCCAGATCCATGACACTCTCCTGGGACAGTTTCAGGTCACCCTCAAGCTTTCTCTTGGCTCTCTCAAGGTCCATGCGGAGCTTCTTTTCTTGCTCCAGGGAACCCTCAAGCTGCAGATACAAAGCATAAAGTAATTAAGTAGCACAATGATATATGTGCATTTCTTTACACAGACAGGCCCTTAACTCACATCATCCACTTGCTGTTCAAGCTTAGTCTTGGCCTTGGTCAGAGTGTTGACTTTGTCTTCCTCTGCCTGGAGATCATCAAGAGTCTGCTGATGGGCCTCTTGGAGGGCTTTCTTCTCTTTTGTCAGCTTAGCAATGGACTCATCCTGAGAGGCCATCTCCTCTGTCAGGTTCTTGACCTACACATAGAATGTTTTATATCAATATCCAGTAAACCTCACGAAGACTTCTTGAAAATAAAAATTATTCTTTTTTTTTTTAAAGAATATAAACCTTGTTCTCAGTGGCATGTTTCTCCTTCTCCACTTTGGCCAAGGTCAGCTCCAGATCATCAATGTCCTTCTTGAGCTCAGAGCACTCATCCTCCAGTTTCCTCTTCTTGGCAGTCAGCTCAGCATTGATTTCCTCTTCATCCTCCAGTCTCTCGGTTGTCTCCTTGAGTTTGGCCTCAAGCTGGATCTTACTCTTGATCAGACCCTCACACCTCTCCTCAGCATCGTTGATAGTCTCATTGCTCTACAGTAAATACAAGATGAAAGGATGAAATCTGATTTGTATTGAAAACATAATTCTCAGACAGGTTAGTGATTTGAATATTGCAATGATGTGAAGAATTGTTACCCGTTGTACAGTTATACACTTACAGATGACATTTGCAGATGCAGGTCATTCCTCTCTTGCACAATAGACACCATCTTCTCCTCAAGGTCCTTCTTCCTGGCATCAACCTTTGCAAACATGTCTTTGAGTTTTGCATGTTCCTCCTTCAGGGCAACCAGCTCCTTCTCAGTTTCAGCACTCTGAAGCAGAGGCTTGATCTTGTAGTACACCTTCATCCATGGCCAGTGCTTCACATTAATGAATGAGCGGACATTCATCTGGATAGTGAAGATTGCATCTCTGCAAAAGAGGTTGATTTGTTGATTAAACCGTGTTGAAGCTTACTGAATAGATCAGAGGGATTCTGTCAAACGCTGACAGTGATTAGTCCAGTCTTTTATATACATCTGTGTTGATGGAAATGATCTCTGTTTTGTACGTTTGTACTTTAATTTACAAACACAACCTATTGTGTTACAATTAAAAAACCTGCAATGCTATGTTTTATGGCAGATCATTTTGTTGAGCGTGATTCCACCAAATACATCACACATTACCTCCTTTCCATCATCGCGACAAACTCCCTCCTCATCAGGTATGCACGGCACAGAGCCTGAGTCATTGTGACCAGGCTAACCAGTTTCTCATCTCGCATCTCCTCAAGGGTACCAAGCAGACCAGCTTTGAAGAACACCTAAAGGAAGAACAAAAATTATGAGGTGTGTGATTGAAGGCAAAAATGGAAACACTGTATGTAATTCAATATGTATCCATAATAACAGATATAAGATAGAAACATTCTCCACCTTAGTGTGTCCAAACTTGTACTCATCGTGATCAACATCGATGGATCCCAAGAGCTTCTCAGCAGCCTTCTTGTTATCAATGAACTGACCCTCAGGAATAACACTGGCATTCAGTACTTTGTATCTGTTGTCAATAATAAGAAAAACATTATTTCCCCATAATAATACATATATGAAGTGTGTATTATAAGTTATTGTTGTATATTGTTGTATGTTTACCTCTGCTTGAAGTCAGCATACATGATTCTGCTTGGGAAACCCTTTCTACAGATTCTGATACCCTCCAGTACACCATTACACCTGAGCTGGTGGATGACCAGGAAGTTCTGCATATAACCTGTGAAAATACAGAGATGTAAAATTTTCAAGCAAATACAAGGTGTTGAATAATGGACATGTCTTAATTTACTAAAAGCCCTTTACCTGGTTTCTTAATTTCATTTGGAATCAGACAACGCACAAAGTGAGGATGGGTGGCCCTCAGGTTGGTCATCAGTTTACCCAAGTTCTCCTGTTGAGGCAAGAATGTATACAATTTTAATCATACAGTTATTGTGCTGGGACAATTATTGATTGATTGATCATTTTCTTCTTGATATTAAAACACATACCCTGAACTGTGAGGACACAGTCTGCATGGAGCCACCCTTCTTCTTACCACCCTTCTTAGGACCACCAACCTCTGTTGACATACAAATAATGAATCGGATAATTGAGTTATATACATAGAATCTAATATAATTACTATTTGTGTATTAGCCTTTTGACTTGAACAGGTTATTACCCTCAACAGGAGGTGGGTACAGGACAGGCAAAAGTTTGACTGATGACTTCTGGTACAGCTGCACAACAGTGTCGTTCAGTGGATCCTTGTTCTTGTCCAACCATCCAGTAACATTGTAGTCCACGACGCCGGCATAGTGCGCCATGGAAAAGTGAGCCTCAGGCTTGCCTTTGACAGGCTTGGACTTCGCAAAGGCTGCGGTCTTTCCAAGATGCTGGGCATACAGCTTGTCCTTGAAAGTGATGTCAGAGGCCTTGGGGACAATGCACTCCTCTTCAAGGATGGCAAAGATACCCATGGGCTGTTGAAAAATAAGATTGCTTAGTTATAAAAGTGGACATCATGAAACTATACAAATCTAACACTGTGCTAGTTGGATTGATTGAAACTGACCCTTTCAATCAGCTCAATGCAGGCAGCCAAGTCCATGCCAAAGTCAATGAACGCCCAAACAATGCCCTCTTTCTTGTACTCCTCTTGCTCCAGGACAAACATGGTGTGGTTGAAGAACTGTTGCAGTTTTTCATTGGTGAAGTTGATACACAGCTGCTCCATGCTGTTGTACTGTGTTGGATACATATTCAAACATTATTTGAGAGTGGCACTCTTAAGTCACTAGAAACATATAATGTTAGTGAAGAATCTTATTTTGTCCTCACATCGAAAATCTCAAATCCAGCAATGTCCAGCACACCAATGTAGAACTGACTTGACTTCTTGGTGTCCAGCATCTGGTTGATACGAATGACCATCCACAAGAACATCCTCTCATAGATAGACTTGGACAAGGCTGACACTGAGTTGTTGACCTAAAACAATATGTAAGAATTACTTCTTACTTACTATGATGAGAAAAGGCAGGGTTTCCACTGTCATGGAAATCCTGGAAAAGTCATGGAGTTTTAAAATCCCATTTTCCAGGGCTAGAAAAGTCATGGAATTCAGTTAAGTCACTGAAAGTTCTGTAAAAGTCAAGAAATAATTATTTTGTTGAATGTACCTAGGTCTAATGAAATTAATTATTGTACTCTTCCATGGATAATGGTTTTGTTGTGCCTGATGCAGTCTCTAATAGCCTGTCTAATAGAAAAGTAACGGAAAAGGTTGTTATTTACTTTTCTTTCAGAGTTATCATTGCCAATCTGTGCTGTAAAGTATATCATTCTGTTTATTTATTAGCTTGTGAAGATTCATGGAGATTTCATTAAAGGTCCTTGAAAAGTTTTGAAATGTTGTCAATGATAACGGGTGTGATCCCTGAGAAAGAAAATACCAGCAGTGCAATTCTTGTCAAACAATGTCAAAATCCTTTTGTGTGAGATACCTGTGTCACAGTTTGACCCTTGGTGACATACTCAGTTCCGACTTTCACCCTTGGGTAGCACAGAGCCTTCAGCATATCAGCAGAGTTCAGGCCCAGGAGGTAAGCGACTTTGTCAGCATCTTAAAACAACAAAGCGTTTAAGTGAGTTATTTATATCAATATTTTACCCAGGAAAGTCATTCTTAACCTAAATTGAGTAAAAATATCTAATGAATGACATTGTAGATATATTTACAGGCTTCTGTTGTAGGTTATACATATAATATATTAATAACTATAATCAGAGGAAAAGTACAACTTGAAGTTAATATACATGCTGATCTATCTTTTAATGAAATTACTTCAATAAATAAGACTACCTAGTAGTTATCACTAGAACTGACCCAAGTTCAGTAGAGTTTTTAAACCTACCCTCAGTGCCATCAGGCTCAGCCTGCTCCTCACGCTGCTTCTGCTTGAATTTCAAATTGCCATGATGGAGCACAGCACCAGTCAGTTTGTAAATGGTGACTTTCTCCTCTGCAGTGAAACCCAGGATGTCAATGGCATCCTGCAATTACATGCATAAATGCAAATTAAGCGCATCATTATTGTTAATCATTAGTGTTTTAAGAATGTCATTCTCATTGTATTCATTGTCCAGAAGAAAAACTCATGGATATCTCACATCTGTGGCATCCAACTCTTCTTTGTCATCAATGCTGGCCACAGTGATCTGACCCTGACTGCACATGGGAAAGTCATAGGGGTTGCTTGTGATGAGGCACATTTCTGTAGAGGGGGAAAACAATAATTTGTTGTTGCAAATTAATAATTACATGTAATGTTTTTTGATTGTTGGTTGAAAATAATAACCCTACCAATAATCTCAGGCTTGTGGTTGGTCATCATCTGGAAGAAGATGTGGTAGCCTCTCTCATCAGGAAGCTGGAATGTCACTCTAGACTTTTCCAGCAGGTCTATTTAGGTGGGGAAGAATATATTTTAACTTGAAAAAATTAAGGCAGCAATAATGTAAAAATGTTATATACACAGGATAATTATACTTACAAGTCTCAATATCAGCTTTAGCCAGTTTTCCAGTTGCGTTAAAGTGAATTCTGATGAATTTTCCCTGTTTTAGACAAAATGATATCCTAAGTAATTGTATCTTATTAATAACCACAGAACTGAGGCCAGAGTTTAAATAAGAAGTTAACTTACAAAACGGGAAGAGTTGTCATTCCTCACAGTCTTGGCATTACCATAAGCCTCCAACAGTGGGTTGGCAGCAATAATCTGGTCTTCAAGAGAGCCCTGCAAGTGAAAGAAACATTCAAGGAATATGTTGTTATGAAGAGAATGTTTGTGTTGCTTTATGATAATTAGCACATGTGTGAGGGGTCTGACCTGCATCTTTCCAGGCACTGCCTCCTTTTTTTTGTCACCAGCACCGACTGCAATTGTTGCAAAATACTGGATGACACGTTTGGTGTTCACAGTCTTGCCAGCACCAGATTCTCCGCTAGATTAAACATAAGATATTGACATTTTTCAGATAAGAATTGTGTGTGCCACAAGGTAACATAGAAGATAATGCAAAGTTTTAAGTCATGCATTGACACTTACGTAATCAGAACAGACTGGTTCTCCCTGTCTGTGGGACAAATGCAATTTTAGATAAATAACTTTTTTTAATTAGTTCTCGCACCCGTAGATTGGAGAGCAGTTTCTTTCCAAGGGCCATCAGGCTTTTAAATGGACAGTGATACAGTCTCGCCACTTTACACTTTACATGTTACAGTTTTGTACTGTTTGCACTATGTAATATTGCACTACCTGAAACCAGGCACATTTGATTTGTCTTTAGGTTAGTATAGGTATATTAGGTTAGTATAGGTTACTATATGTGTATTATATGTTTAGCAGATTGTATTGTATATTTATTTTGTAGATTTATTATATGTTTATTATATGTGTAATCTATATATGTTATGTTATGTTATTTATGTTATGCTATGGTAGTTTGTTGTACGGTGTCTTGTCCTAAGAATTTCAGTGCCCAGTCTGACTTTGTTTTTCTGTGCATCTGACAAATAAATACCTGAAACTTGAAACTTGAAACAAATATGTAATTAAATCTTATTATTTAGTGGCTTTTAAATTGAATGCTTACCTTGTAGCATGAACTGAAAAGCATTGTCAGAGACAGAGAAAATGTGGGGTGGGGCCTCCATACGCTTCTTGCCTCTGTAGGCCTCCACCACTGCTTGGTCATACACAGGGAGCCACTTGTAGGGGTTCACAGTGGCACAGAAAAGTCCAGAGTAGGTCTAGAATGAGGAAATAAAGGGGATTGGTTTTACAGCTGTTTTATTTTTAACATAGTTTTTCATCTGTGAGAAAGCATAAAGCTTACGTAGATCATCCATGCTGCGTAACGCTCTTTGAGGTTATACAGGACAGAGGCTTCAT
The DNA here is from genome assembly GCF_900700415.2 of Clupea harengus. Taxonomy (NCBI): domain Eukaryota; kingdom Metazoa; phylum Chordata; class Actinopteri; order Clupeiformes; family Clupeidae; genus Clupea; species Clupea harengus. The sequence goes on along the minus strand of NC_045163.1, from coordinate 15,866,450 downwards.
TGAGGTGGGTCATCATGGCCATGTCCTCAATCTTGTCATACTTGGGAGGATTCATGGGGTGGACATCCTCCTCCTTAACGACTCTTTCCTAAAACAAATGGCAATATAGAGAGATATAGTCAAGAACCTTTCTGTTTAATGGAAATACTCAATAATTTTCTTAACTAAGAGCCTTGCTAACATACCTCCTTGGATTCAACTAGTTCAACAGTGACTTTGCCACTATCTTTACTCTTGATTGTAGCCTTCAGGTACAACTCCTCCTTGTCAACTACATAGCAAGCTGACTTTGCATCAAAAGGCTTGGTTTGGGCCTCAAGTCTCTCCTTCTCAGGTTTACGGAGGTAAATGGCAGCTGGGCCATAAGTGGCCATGTCACTGTCCCCCATGGTTGAGGTTTACTGTTGGAAGAAGAGGCATGAACATGTCATTTTGTAATAAGAAATATTACAACCACGGACTGTAAGAAACCAAATTCATCCTTTCAACATAGCATATCTGAAATAAGTAAACGAACTAACAACTGGATGTTTGTTTTTGTTTTTTTTGTAGTGACTGTGTATGAGGCAGTCAAGATCAACAGTAAATATTTACATTTTATCTAATGAGGGAAACAGGTAATTTTATTAAACCATGGATATCTTGCTAAAACAGTCAATGTAGAAATTGGGTTCAAAATGCACCCTGCAGGCGTGGGGTAGTGTAGTAAATAAATAAAATTGTATTGGATCATTATTTAGTGGATTTAAAATGTTGTCTTTCATCGTGATGTATGAGGTGCCGTCATGTATATGAAAATTAGTGTTATTTGTCTGTATGATATTCTTTTTTTTAAAGAATCTATTCCAAAAAGTCCAAAACAGGAAGAAAGACATCAACAGATCTGAAAGTAGGTGTCAAAAATGTTTAAGCTGAGTGCATTGTCTCTTACAGTATTTTTTATATTTGAAGTGATGTCTTTATAGAACCTCACTGAAGCCTGGTCAAAGGAGATATAACCTTTGCATTTGAATAAAAGTAGCTTCAAAGCCAGAATAGGTGATAACTGTCCAGCCAAAGACTGTGTACAGCCCAGAATTTTTGGATTTAAGGACCAAATCTGGAAAATATGCATACCTATGAAACCTCATTTAATTGAGAAAGTTTTGACTGAAGTGGAAAGGGTATTCTGAACTTTTGTTATAGGTATATATTTTCTTTGGTTTGCCGATTGGCTTGCTTGCAATTTTTTGAAAAGGTAACTTGCTGAATTGATAGTCTGTTAAAAAGCAGATGAACTTACTTGTTTTTCCCAGTACCAGATGAAATGTCCAAAATCGTCAAGTAGTCTAAAATGATAGGAGTAAGAGTTCAGACATTATATTATACATAAATGCAAATAGTAAAAACGTAACAGGTTTCACTGCCAAGCCAATCCAGCTCTCCCATGTTTCAGAGAACATCAGAGTTTACCATCTAGTCACAGCATGACAACTTACTGTGCACTGGAACCCCCTAGTCTCTGTGGACCTCTCGGTTCCTCCAGGGCTTTATATTGTGAAAATCTGCAAACTAAGCGGGATCCAAATAAGGCAGGAGAGGAATGGTTTGGTATATTTAAACATGTCAAGCATGTCATCACACACACATATTGATGAACTAACCAGTTTACTAACACATGTTATGAAATGAGCAGCACCCATACTGGATGTGGTAATGATACCTAATCTGGTCCATTTATGGTATTGACCTATTTATTAATAGTTTCAAATACATTATATTATTAAGCTGTAATATTGATTATGTTGGTGTATTGCTTCAAACATTTAGGCAAACTCTGATGAATATTATAGCTGTTGATTAGCATTTGTGTCATTTTGTTACATTGGCCCCTCTTGTTAAACATGCAGCTCAAAAGCACTTTAAGCCTGTTCATGTAGTATTTTTAATTTTGTATATAATACTTTGTTGTTCTGATTTGGAAATCGAAATTGACATAATCCATGTCGGTGGGCCTGCATATATTTAATAAAGGTTAAATTAATACACTTAGAACTGCATTCCTTTTATACCACACACATGTTTGTCATGGCATGTTCAAGGCCAATTTTAAAATAACATTCCAAAGATGGCGAGAGTGTGATTTACTGGTGGTGTACTGTGACATGTGAGTTATAAGTTCCTTCAAATCTTGTATACTTATCCACACTTTTGGGTTGTCCAAGATACTAAACATATAGTTTGTTACATTGGAAAGGTAAAAATATTTTTAAAGTGGACCCAAAATACAAACAAACAAACAAACAAAAACACTTGAAATTCTCGCTCTCTTGGCCTCATGACACTATTTATACTTCTGACCTTCACCAGGGAAAATGTTTTCTCCATTTTTATGATGTGTAGCAAAAGTTTGTTTTGCGTCCCTCTGAGCTCTTGAAATATTTCAATAAATCACATTATGACATTTATGAGTGTTGTTACATTTAATTTATTCTGCAATGGTGAATGGCACCTGTTCAATGTGCTATTCTTAAATAAAGGAAAGGGTATAGCCCATTGCTATTCATATTATTAATGTCAACACTAACAGATTAGGTTTATATATATTCATGCACATCCAGAACAGTTACTTAACACCGTAAACCATTATTATAAGGTGTTGTTTCAAAATAATACTGACAGTTGCAGTTATAGTGAGATTCATGTGAAATATGTTGTAGCATATCACCTCTCTGCATTATACACCATATAGTTGTTCTGGTGTGCAAAGGATGCTCAGACTGTAACACACTGGAAATGACAGAAGCCTAATGCATTTTTTAAATAAAATAAAAAGTATCAGGTACAATGTAGCCGACCAGTTTAATAAAAAAAATCTAAATAAATACTTGCAGTCATACTTCACCAAATGAAACCCTCAGAACACAACACAGAACACAATCTTTGAGTGACAATGCAGGAGGCACTGTCTCGGGGTGCGCTCTTCGGCAGTGACGGTTCTAGACCATTTTTACTAGGGGGGCCAAGGAGGGGCCAGTGTTTAACCAGAGGGGCACATACAAATTATAAGATTTTTGTAATCAATAGTAGCTAGGTAGTCATATATAATAATATATAGTAATAATATAATAATAATATTATAATAGTATTGTTTTCTGTTTATAGTTTCTTCAAATGTAGACTTTTTAAATGTAGTATTTCCTAATTCTAGTGGTTGGTTAGCTGGCGAACAGTCATGACAGACAACGAACATGTCATACAAAATTGCCCCACCAGAAATGTCGGGCTAAAATCGCCACTGCTATTCATACTAAAATCTAAGCATGTGTTTTTTATGTGATGTCTCCTTTAGGATTTGTTTTTGGCGTTGATACAATCGTGAATAATAATGTGTCTTATCAAATCTAAACTCTCCTGAGCAAGCTAGCGAGCTGTAGCTGATGGCACATCACATCTGTAGCTGATGGCACACCTGGTAAAATACAGTGTTTGGGCGCGCCGCTTTAATTTACCCGTGTAGAACGTTGCGTCGCATTAGTTCTGCTTTTGGTGCTCGGGTGTAAAATCATAATAAATTCATATTTGTTTATTTGGTCGGCACGGGGTGGCCACAGGGGTGGCCAGGGATATGTCTACGGGGGCACGGGCCACCCCAGGCTTCCGTGTGGAACCGCCACTTTCTGTGGTCTTCCGACAGCCCTGTGGCAGCTGAAGACTTGCGAGAAGGCAGCAGCAGTCCGTGGGTCAATTGTATTCAGACAACTGGCAACCCCAGATCAGTATCTGAGGGGATGCCACAGTCACTCACCTGAAAAAAACCCGGAAGGTAAAACTGCACATACCCCGCGTCAGAGGTTCTTATAACTTTAGAATGAGATTGGCATTAAATATTAAGGATTAATTCAGTGCTTGTTTACCAGGAGTGCGCTTTCCCTCGTGTGTGGTACAGGATCAATTACAAGATGCCGTGACCAACTGAGTTTCGCTGTCTCTGCTTTCTGAAACGCTATAGGTTTCTCGGTGGTAGTGACAGACAATCAGTCAAGCAGTCGTACATATTCAGCAAGCAAACATGACCCAAAGTGGGGAGATTCAGGGAAACTCTCAGTCCTACTACACTCAGCAGTGGGCAATTTCAAGCAAGTGAGAGAACTTCGGTAAAGTAGGGAAGATATTCACAGATTCGGAAGGCAGACTTTTCGCAACCAACGTGTAAAATGGGATACAAACTGCGTCGAGAAACTAAACAAACGCTGATATGTAGTGAGGGCAGTAGAGAGAGGAAGATAGTAGTCCTACTACGCCACCCCAGGGAAAGCTTATACCAGTAAGCCCCATGGAATACTTATTTTCAGTACTGTTTTATATACTGTTATTCTCAGTTTAGACACAAAAGGCAAAAACACGTTCGAATGCACGAGGCGACAGGCAGGGATTCCAGTTCAAGAATGTTTATTGATGATAACTGAGGGAAAGGGGAGTGGAAGTAAATAGGTTGATTGTGAAATAACCTGCAAACAAGACTCACCAGGGGGATATTCGTCGTAGCTCGCTAAACGGTTTAGTGAGCTAATTTTCAGGCTAAGATAAAAAACGCCCCTCTTTTTGGTTCGTGGAAGCAACTTTCGATAAATCACCATAATAACATATCAATTAGCACTAACCTGTTCCAGCGCAGCTAAGTGAAGCTGGATAAGCTTGCCACACCCCCGGAAAAAGGAGGGATCCCATTGACCAAGGACTGATATTAGAGTTAGATTAGCGGAGGGAGAGAGTTCTTTGTGATCGCCAAGATCCATTATTCTTGTATGAGCGCTACCGATTCAGCCAACAAGGAATCATTAATTTACAAGACCTTCTCGGGTCATTTATTGCAAACACCACATTGACTGTCTTGCGCTTTTTTGCGAGTGGTACATTTTTGTAGTGTCGGTGATGCGGAGAACAAAGCACTCATAATTATATGAGTGTTATTAGTACACCATAGCATATCATTATTGTAGAAAATGATTACAGTGGACTCATGATAAGAATAGAGAGAAATACAGACAATTTATTTTCACTGCTTCAATTTATTGCATTTGTTATTAATACATTTAGTCATTTAACAGACGCTTTTATTCAAAGCGGCTTCCAAGGAAATGTAAAACTACATCGAGGAAGGAGGTGAGGGGATTTGAACTAGCAACCATGCAGATTCAAACCGGTAGAGGAAACCTATGTACCAGCTGACTCTTGCTGTCAGGAATTCATACATAGATATCACCCTATAAACATCCCAACACACCTTGCTCTCACAGCGGTGGTGGTATTGAATTTTGCCATGATTATGGTCTTGTATTCTTCATAAGCGTTCATGTTCATCTCCTACTCGCCAGCGGAGAAAAAAAGAGCCCTTTTCTTTGAGTTTAGAACCATTATACCGTTAGAAAATCATGGTTTTGGTGATCGACCTTTCCTGCCTTTTGAAGTAGGACGTGCACGCGCAAATGCCATGATAACTTTAGCCTGGTTGAAATTAACCACATGATTAGGATGCGGATCAGCCGTTAACGAACCGATATTTGCTGTTCTCAATCAGCTCGCTAATCTTAACGGGCTAAAAGGCCAATTGATTAACTTAGCTTCAATCCTACGACGAACGTACCCCTGGGGGGTATTCGTCGTAGCTCGCTAAGCGGTTTAGCGAGCTAATTTTCAGGCTAAGATAAAAAACGCCCCTCTTTTTGGTTTGTGGAAGCAACTTTCGATAAATCACCATAATAACATATCAATTAGCACTAACCTGCTCCAGCGCAGCTAAGTGTAGCTGGATAAGCTTGCCACACCCCCGGAAAAAGGAGGGATCCCATTGATCAAGGAGCCATATTAGATAGTTAGATTAGCGTAGGGAGAATGAACTCCATCAACTAAAATTGAGCGCTTCCGTTATCACTTCCACGTCAATCTCGGAGTTAGTACATTCCCTTTCCGGTTAATGTCATTTGTAAATTTGTTTCGCCACTTGTAAATTTGTTTCGGGATTTGTAAAAGTGTTTTGCGTCTTGTTAATTTGTTTTCTGAAATGTAAATTTGTTTCGGGACTTGTAAATGCGTTATGGTAATGTAATTTTGTTTTATGATATGTAAAAATGTTTTCCAAAATGTAAATTTGTCTCGAGCTTTGTAAAAGTGTTTCAGATTTTGTAATGTTGGTTTGCACCTCTCGGCCACCGTAGAATAGAGAGAAATACAGACTATTTATTTTCACTGCTTCAATTTATTGCATTTGTTATTAATACATTTAGTCATTTAACAGACGCTTTTATTCAAAGCGACTTACAAGGAAATGTAAAACTACACCAAGGAAGGAGGTGAGGGGATTCGAACTAGCAACCTTGCAGTTCCAAACCAGTAGAGGAATCCTCTGTACCAGTTCACACATGCCATCAGGTATTCATACATAGATATCACCCTATAAACATCCCAACACACCTTGCTCTCACGGCGAAGGTGGTGTTGAATTTCGCCATGATCATGGTTTTGTATTCTTCATAAGCGTTCATGTTCATCTCCTGCTCGCCAGCGGAGAAAAAAAGAGCCCCTTTCTTTGAGTTTAGAACCATTATACCGTTAGAAAATCATTGTTTTGGTGATCGACCTTTCCTGCCTTTTGAAGTAGGATGTGCACGCGCAATTGCCCTGATAAGTTTAGCCTGGTTGAAATGAACCACATGATTTGTAGGCGGATGAGCCGTTGACGAACCGATATTTGCTGTTCTCAATCAGCTCGCTAATGTTAACGGGCTAAAACGACAATTGATTAACTTAGCTTCAGCCCTTACGACGAACGGGGCCCAGTTAGCAAGATACAAAAATATATTTATTGGATAGTATTTATGCCAGTGAGGCTAAAACAGGTGTGGCCCTCCATAGGCCTATCACCAGACTACGCCACCCCTTGAGCTAAACTGGAATAGCAAGGGGAAATCCGTCCCAATAATGGTCCAACACAGGTTCTTTGGTTAAATATAAAAGATTAACTTTATTCTTATTTCTGGTTAAAATAAGGTGTCACGTTGGTCGTCAATAAATAAATACATAGACAATACATTAAATGGATTTCATGGGAATGACTAAGCCGTTGGGTACGAATCCGGAGCCACTGACACACAGACTAACAGGGGGCCTGCCTCCAATACCACACGTGAAAGAGAGCACACACTAAGAGCTCATTGGCCACACCACTGCAAGCGCACCACTTAGGCACATTAAGAAAAGGGGGTTCACTCTTCACTGCATTACACTGCACTTCATATCAAACGTGAGAAATGATTCTAGAGGAAAACCGGCCAACCTGTAATCTAGGCTAGGGCCCAATCAATACCCAGGCTATTGAGGGAGGGGAATAACACGGGGGAAACAGATTACAGATTAACGAAACAAACAAAACAAAAAGAAACCCTCTAACCTGTGACTCACAATATCCTCCTAACCACATGTATATACTACTAGCCCCGCAGGCTAGAGGGGGAAACAAATATACATACTATATTCTAAAAGCAGCACCCGGAACTATAACCAAACATAAGAGAACAGCAGCCAACAATGCTGTATAGCTGCGTGCTTCTATAGCTTCTATAAAGACAGAGCAAGCAGAGGACAACATACCTGATACACTAACAGAGCATTCACACCTTTGCGTCGGAATGCGTTGATCCGTTAAGGGCGACGGATCCCCATTCACTTTGAATGGGGTGTCGTCATCCTTTGCCGAACTGAATTGTGGCCCCGTTCAGTTCAGCAAAGGATGACGTCACCCCATTCAAAGTGAATGGGGATCCGTTGCCCTTAACGGATCAACGCATTCCGACGCAAAGGTGTGAATGCTCTGTTACCGCTACTAAAGGGCAATTTACACCTTTGCAACTACAACTACAGCTGGCCGCGCAGTTGCATCGAGGGACTCGTTTTGGTTTATAGTTCCTTAAGGTTCCTTTAGGTTCCCCAAGGGTTGTGTGTGTTGCAAAGCGATTCAACGCCAGAACAGTAGGTGGAGTAACGTTTTGGACACAATGAACGCGAATGGACACGATGAACGGGAGATTTTTCCGTTACAATGCCTTCCTTTATAGACAATAACGATCATACACCCCCATTGCACTAAACAACAACAACACTCAAACAAATAAATATTGTATTGTTAGTCTATTAAGTATTGTATTTTATTAATTAGCCTGTTGTTAACCTTTCCTGCTAATCGTAGTCTGAGATTACAGGGGAGACTTTTGTTTACTGCTCCAGAGCCGAAGTGATCTATATTCTTAACTCCGGGGTTATCTCCTTTTCCCTTCTGAATGTTAAGTGAAGTAAGCGTATTTATTGCAGCGGGACAAAGGAAAAAAACTTTTACCGGAGCATGAAAGTGTAGTGGGCGAAAGTCTAATATTGACGTTATGAATACATTTGTTACACGAAATACAAAGGTTGGCAATTCAATACCAGTGGCTAAAAAGACTGATCACATGATGCAGAAGTTCGTTTATTGACACATCTTTTAAGGACGGCCACAGCGCTTTAAAACGACGTGTTTATAAGTTACATTATTCAAAGGTGAAAGATAGAAGGCGAGAGAATCGCCAGGTGTACCTTATCATCATGTTGTCAGTGCTTGTAATACAATGGTGTTGGCCGCAAGTTGACTCCACTTCACCTTAATGTTAGCTTTTCAGACCAGGCTCCATTCTATTAAAGTCACGCTTGCTTCACGGGTGCAGTTGATTGATTCACATCAATATGAATGGATGACATGGCTAACAAGTGGTGGAAAAATGAATATGAAAGTATTTGTTCGGTGAATTAGCGCGTTCTCTCCAAACAATCGCAGTCAACGGTTTTTAAATGTCACATAACTATCATCTGAAATATCACGGTATGTCAAAACAAACCTTTGATCTAAACAGAATATTCAGTATGGAATAGGAATATATCAGAGCAGTATCTTTTATCGCGTTTGACAAATATGCCCAGATTGCTGTTCAGGTGATTTCTCCTGTGAGAATGGGATAGTATTCTCTCCATGAATTCGCGAGGAATACCTGTGTGCGTGAAGCGCAAGGGTGCGCTTCCCGAAGGTGAGGTCAGTGTGACGATGTGCCAGGCTCGATGGCATGGCAGTCAGAGCACATACTCATCTGTAGTGACAATCGATGGGTGAAGCACCCGTGTGTGACGCTCTGGATGGGAGAAATACAGTTGGTGGATGCGCAAGGAATGCCTGTGTGTGTGAAGCGCAAGGGTGCGCTTCCCGAAGGTGAGGTCAGTGTGACGATGTGCCAGGCTCGATGGCATGGCAGTCAGAGCACATACTCATCTGTAGTGACAATCGATGGGTGAAGCACCCGTGTGTGGGACGCTCTGGATGGGAGAAGTACAGTTGGTGGATGCGCAAGGAATGCCTGTGTGCGTGAAGTGCAAGGGTGCGCTTCCCGAAGGTGAGGGCAGTGTGAAGATGTGAGCGTCACTACAGATGAGTATGTGCTCTGACTGCCATGCCATCTCTAAGTTGAGTTCATTTTTCATCAGCAAGTCAAACTTGTTCATACACTGAGCAAGAATCATCATAACCACTAAAGAAACATGAAAACACAGTCTCTACAGTATGGAAAAATCATTTAGAGTTAGTCCCATGTCTCCAAACAAATGTGGATGAATTTCAAAGACAAAGACGAGTATACACAAGGAAAATACACAAGGCATTACACATAACACACAGACTCCTAATCGCTAACAGAAGATACACGCTGACCATAACATATAAATACATTAGACCCTATAGCTACTACACACTCAGAGTTATGGGTGAACCCACCATACCTGAAACACAACAGCCCTGCATACTACACAGATCACTGTCCCTCTCTGTTATGTGTCCCTTAGGGCAGGGGCGGACTGGCCATCGGGGATACCGGGGGAATCCCCGGTGGGCCTACGAGGTTGGGATGGTCCAAAATACCGGCTCACTTCCATCACCAACCGACCCTCCATCTTAAACCGCCGGTTCCTTAAACTACTTTCCATACTACTCAGAACACGTATAATTTCCTCTATTAACTATAAAAACTAGAATCACTGACTGATTTTTATACTCCTCCTCGCGATCTGTATTCACACACATGGTGCCTATTTTTCGAAAATGTTCTGAAGTGTCTTCTGAAATGTGTTCTTACGGACTTCAGAAATTCAATGTAAGAAACGATCTCCACCTTACTAACGAACACCTGAAAATGGGTTCTTACACAGCCGAAGTGTTCTCAGCTGTGCGGATTGAGATTAAACGCACCTGGATTTGCATACACGCCCCGCCATGGCACGCAACCGTAGTGACGTGTGCCGTCAGCCCTTCTAACACAGAGCGGCCCGTGGGGCATCCGGTAGTTTTGAGGAATTGCATTTAAGAAAACTCTGGGCCATTTACGACTGTTATTTCGCGTGACACTGACAGTGATACAAGGTAAATTGTGGCGTTGACTTGGCCAATGTTAGCTTGCTTTTCACAGATTAGGTAACGTTCACTACCAACTAGCCTAGCTAACGTTAGGTAGATAAATGTCCAAAATTGAGACCGTTATGATCTGGTAAAATAAGCAAGCTGGCGCTGTTGTCATCATCGAGATGATCTATTTTAACATGTTAGCCGTAGTCACTTGTTTACAATCGATGAGCAAGCTATCCGTGGTGGTAGTTGTAAAGAGGGCAATCTTTTAATTTTTTAATAATTTATGTAAAATAAGTTAACCAGCTAGCTTGTTATGCTAAAATCACCGTGTTACACAAAACACTAACATTATAAACAATGTTAATATGTTATCTAGATTAGATAGTGAGGTCATAATAACACATGAGTATACTGATATTGTTTTTTATTATCATGTGACTATAATGCACCCGGGCCAGCAGAGTTAGTTTAGGTTCTGTTACTTAACTTATTGTTTTGTTATGCACCTTCAACACTCTACACACACACACACAATCACACACCCAGCATGCAACACTACTGATACCACTGATGTTCACACCCCATCGTATGTTCTATTCTGTTCATTTCTACAATATAGTTCATACTAATTCTACCCTCTGAATCCAGTTTCTTTATTGTGTGGATATTCATTCCTTAATGTTCTGTAGTTATACGTATAACCATCTGATATTAGCCCAGAGTTAAGCCTATTCATCTAGCAAACTATACTTACCTTGGAGTGTTACAATAGCCGGTATCATTTTATTCCATGTGTCCACCCAGGCAAATTGGTGGATCCAAATGTTATTTAAAAAAAAAAACATATATGATGTAATTTCTTTGTAATCATCCAAAATAATGTTAAGTGTATGGGTATTTTTTCAAGTAGGCCACTGACTGGTCGATACGTGCGATGCATTGAATGGGCAACGCGCCGTGTATTGAGTGGGCAGCGCGCCGTGTACTGAGTGGGCCGCGCGCCGTGTATTGAGTGGGCCGGTCTGACAGTAACTCCCGGGCCTTTTTTCCCCCAGTCCGCCCCTGCCTTAGGGTTGTGGGGAGACGACCAAGACAGGTCGCTCCCAGCACCACCACAAACCCAGCACTTGTCACAAGCTCATGGCATGGTGGAGAGCAGAGATACAGTCCTGTCAGGAGCATCTGTCTCTGAAACGTTTAGGCTGGAATGTGGTGGTAGGGTTGCGGCCTCCTGACCCTAAGGCGGGCCGCAGGAATGCCAATGCAGCAGGAAAGAGAGCCCCCACTGTCAGCAACGATGCAGTGGACTCCGGGCTGTCATGGCAATGCCGCAGCCCCCTCTGGTCAGCGGCAGCGATATGGAAGACCCCCGGGCATCAGTGACCGTGGTTACATGGATTCGAATAACTGCCTTAGTCGGACTGAAATCGCATTATCCGTTTCATGTAAGCACCTTAGTCGGATCGTAGTCGGACCGCACATAGTCGGACTAACACCCCTGGATAACTCGATCCGATCCAGTTGATAGTTCGACTATTGCGGCATGTAACGGTGAATTGGATAACGAACTGGACTTTGCGTCTTTGCGCATGCTCCCTCTCTCCCTGCCAGGTCGTGACCCGGAAGACGAAAGAGGGATAAGTTGTCTCAGCTGTTCATACTAATGACACGGTTTTTTATGAATATCCTGCAGACTGTCTCACAAGCTTATTCTTGTTGATTATGAACAAACATAACAGAAGAGGTCCGAAGATATGAGCACCTTTACAACCCCTCCTTAAACACGTATAAGGACGTTCCACATTTTATTTGCTTAAAACAACAGCAGTACTGTCAAATCAGCTGTCACTCGGCAATTACCTGACCAAGGTTCCATGGCAATGTTCCGAAAGCCCATTTTTCCGACAGCCCGCTGTTCCGAAATTGTGAGTACAGCAACGTGAACCACTATTGCCCACATGCACATCCCAATGAATCACACAATCATAAACATATAAATGCCTTTATTTCACAAGCATTAACTTGAATTCAGAATATTATTATACACACATGCATTTGCATCGCGATGATACAAAAATATTTGTATGATTGCCAACGCATGCATGCTTTGTCAGTGCTTGACAAGATCTGCGTAATGTCCTGCGACAATCTGCCGGTGATTTCCTTCGCATGAGTGGTAGCCTACCCCATATTCAAAACCAGAGTAGGCTAAGTTAACAAATATTGCCTAGGAAAAGTTATAAGCGTGATAGCCCGGTGAGCGTCTCCGCTCTGCTGTGCAAACGAAATGCTGTGTGTGTTTTTTGCCACTTAAAATATTTCTAAATTTTGCCTGCCCTCTAAAGACAGAGACGTGACAGGTGGAGCGCAATACCTTCCTTTATAGACAACAACGATCATACACTCCTATTGCACTCAAACGAGGAGATATTGTATCAATTAGCCTATTATGTATTGTATTAATTGCACAGAGTTCCAGTGGCGCATGCAGCCGTACACACTGTGCGTACCTTCTGCTACGCGAGAAGAAAAAAAAAATATCATGAACGCATATTTATTACAATGGGGAAACTATAAAATCGGAGTACGGACAACTGATGCCCAGCGTTGACGATGCAGATACAGAGCTGGAAACAGCTAAATGAGTTACAGCCAAAACGCAGTGCGTTTTATCAAGCCCTGGAAAGTTCGGCAAATTTCTACCCAAACATTCATTGTTTTTTATTAAACACTAAACTCAACACACTGTCAAAATGGCACGGGCTTTATGCCCTGGTGCAAGTTACCACGAACAGACTGTGCTACAGTCACACACCTGCACAACCTCTGTCCCAACACAGAACAACGACATGTACGGTAAGAAACACGGTCAGGGAACATCGCTGAGCGGCGCCAGTGCAGCACATAGAGTATAACAGTATGCTCCCGCCGCACGGCATTATGGGGCGACTATGCCGGCACGTCACAATATAAATGCATTTATTTCACAAGCATGAACTTTAATTCAGAATACTACACACATGGCATTTGCATCGCAAACATACTTTTATGATTGCCAACGCATGCATGCTTTGTCAGTGCTTGACAAGATCTGCGTAATGTCCTGCGACAATGTGCCGGTGATTTCCTTTGCATGAGTGTTACCCCATATTCAAAACCAGAGTAGGCTAAGTTAACAAATATTGCCTAGGAAAAGTTATATGCGTGATAGCCCGGTGAGCGTCTCCGCTCCGCTGCCCAAACTAAATGCTGTGTGTGTTTTGTGCCACTTAAAATATTTCTAAATTTCGCCAGGAGGACTATTTTTCGGAATATTGAGATTTCGGAATATCGGGCTTTCGGAACACTGGGCCGTCCCCGTGTGAATGTGCGTGCGTTTCTCTCTTGTTTCTTCACCTTTGAATAATGTAACTTATAAACACATCGGCCCAGCAGAAACAAACAAACAAACAACCCAAGAGGCAACACGCATTTCTGGACCGATGAACAGGCGCGATTCATGCTCAATCAACTGTTGTTGTTATTGGTAGTGGTGAAGAGGTCAAGCGGAAATGGCTGTATCACCACTAGTTGTAATGAAAACAGCGCCACCTATCGTTATGGATATGACATGCTTTCGGCCAATGATTCGATTTATTCACTGCCATGTATATTGGGATAATAGCACCTACCCTCGAAAGATAGCATAGTCCGACTAAGCAAAGATTCGAATTATACCATCATGTAAACACACTGAGTGGCCCCCACTGGGTGGCTGCAATGGTGATGTGGCGACCTCTCTGGCTGGCAGCCCTGAGGCCCCTGGCTGTGAATCGGTGGTGTAGAAGTCCATCTAGTTGGCAGAAACATTGCAGGAAGGATGCGAAGACCCATCTGGTTGGCAGCAACAATGCAAAGACTCTTCTGATTGGCAGGAACTATACACAGACATGGCTGGCCGGCAGGAATGCTGCGAGAGCTGTCTGGTCGGCAAGAACAATACAAAGACCCGTCACTGGCTTTCTCCGTTGTAGCAGGGGTGCCATAGCCTCAGCACCTACAAGGACTATGGGTTTGGACGGCAGCAGACAGCGGGCACTCTCTCCAGGAGCATTTCCAATCTTAACAATAACGGTGTCCTCGGTGTGCTGAGCTGGGGCAGGCTGTAGCAGATGTATCAATCTAGCTAAAAGCCAACAGACATGCATTGCAAACACAGACAATAGCACACTTGGCAGGCACTGATAAAAGCTATCTGGCTGTTAACTTTAAATATGGCATGCTTTAGTGAGCTTATTTGCTATGATTGATTAGACCAAAACTTTGCTATAGGTCACCAAAAATAGTCATTATACAGAAATAACAGACCTGCAAACGTTGGGGTGGCCCATTCAAATCAACGGAACTTTTTGGAACATTCTGAAGAGCCGTATAATAATTGAATTTAACTATCATGTTCACACAGCTAAATTGACAAACATTTCTGACATTATTGCTGACCTAAAAGTGACTATCTGCACATTGAGAACTATAACTGTGCACAATGAGAACTATTTTATGCACACAATTGGGCTCTCCCCCTGCAAGCCTTCATCTGTGTCAGCCTTGCTTCCTGTGTACATGCTGTTGCTGATTAATCTTGGGCTCTCTTCTTTTGCCATGTTTTCATTGGATTTGTCCCACCCACTTCTGCTATCTACAGATCTGCCAGCTGCCAGCACCGTATTGTTCTGTAGTACTTTTTTTATGTTCTCAAAGGCAAAGCCCCCATGCAGAATGGGATTGATGGGAGGGCTGATTTGCAAAACATGTCAACCTTTGGAAAGCTGGAGATAACATACTAATATTCCTGTTTTATTTTCTTTGGCCACGCACTCACATCTTCAACTGAGGTGTTCTAGGAGTAAGCCAGCTGGCTTACTTTTCAGCTTCTCATCATCCACCCGATGTCATCTGATATCATGATCCCTCAATGAAGAGTCCACTGAGGGATAACTACGTCCAGTCTTCCGGTATCAAATATAAACATGTTATTAATTTGATTCATTCCATAAGATTTTATGTATATAACAAGGGGTAAAAGGGGTAAAATCCATATAATTTAGAGAAGGTCGGTAAGAGTTGACATGTACAGTCACTGAGGATCGGTGATGATCTGGGGATGCTTCAGCAAGGCTAGAATGGGGCAGATTTGTCTTTGTGAAGGATGCATGGAAAACTTGCTTCCTTTTGCTCTGACAATGTTCCCAACTCTGAGGAGTGTTTTTTCCAGCAGGACAATGCTCCATGCCACACAGCCAGGTCAGTGAAGGTGTGGATGAAGGACCACCACATCAGGACCCTGTCATGGCCAGCCCAATCTCCAGACCTGAATCCCGTTAAAAACCTCTGGAATGTGATCAAGAGGAAGATGGATGGTCACAAGCCATCAAACAAAGCCAAGCTGCTTGAATTTTTGCGCCAAGAGTAGTATAAAGTCACCCAACGGCAATGTGAAAGACTGGTGGAGAGCATGCCAAGACACATGAAAGCTGTGATTTAAAATTTTCCGAAGTTAAAACATTAGTATTGTGTTGTTTAACAATTGCAATATACGACATCTTTTTAGTTATTTTGACCAATTCTGCAAATAAATGCTCTAAATGACGATATTTTTATTTGGTAGAAATGTCAGTAGTTTATAGAATAAAACAAAAATGTAAATTTTACTCAAACACTTACCAATAAATAGTAAAAACAGTGAAACTGATATTTTTTTCCGCAGCTGTATGTTCACATTAATGTGACATTTGTGTGTGCATACCATGTGTCCAGTGGACCTCAACTAGTGAGGTGCCTCTGGCTTTTTAAAATGCACTCACTCAGACAGCTAAAATGCAGCTAGGAGATTTACAGGGTGTTTTAGTAGCTTCTGTCATAACTATGTGCAGTGGTGGAATGTAACGAAGTATTTTTACTTCGTTACTTTACTTAAGTACATTTTTACGTATCTGTACTTTACTTAAGTAAAAATAATAGTGCATACTTTTTACTTTTACTCCGTTACATTTTTTAGCTATTATCTATACTTTTACTCCGCTACATTTCTACAATATGTGCTGTTACTCGTTACATTTTATGAACATAGTTTCGCCAAAATGTTGCCTACACAAAACTATGGATTGCGTTGCTGTTTTGGAAGTTTAAACCAATCAGGTGGCTCTATCAACTCCAATGATATCAGAGTGCGCGTTTGGCAGCAGCACTAGCGGTAGCTTTGCCTGTTAGAGTTGAACATTCAGCCTGACTACTGCCTATTCAACATGGATCCAAAGTCGGCCTGAACTGAGCCCTCTGATATGAGCCACCCTTGGCCCTATTTAAAAGATATGTTCGAGTTCAAAGGCCCCAAGAATGACTCCTGGAGGTTTCAATGCGTTTCCTGTCTCCCTCAAAAAAAGGAGTTGCTAGCCTTCAATAATTCGCCCTCAAATTTAAAGTAGCATATCGAGGTAAGCAGGGTGATGGCTATGCTAAGTTAATGTCCCTGACTTTTGAATATTGATATATGTATTTAATTTGTTTACTGACATGATATTATAATGTTATCTAGCGAAATGCATGTTGACATACAGCAATAGCATCAAAAAAACATGATTGGACCTTCATTATATATTTAACGTAGTGGTAAGATAAAGCTGGTAGGTTAGCTATGTCAAGCTAGCGTGCCTTGTTCTGTCCAGTTTTACAATCATATTTGTTTTTCATGTTCCATGTTTCCCTTTTTTACACGTTTACAATTAAATAAAAGATTTAAAGATATCACATGGTGTCTTTATTCGTTTGGCTTAATGGTATTAACTTTGCAAATAATCCCTGGTAGATAACTTGTCATCCGCATAATTTTAACATATAGTGTGAACAGTATTACAGATGGTAGGCACAATAAGTACACCAACCTTTCCAATTAACAAATGTTGTTGCTTATAATTATTGCTAGTAGTGACATCTGTAGAGGCATTTATTACCAGTAGCTATTTCTTTATCAAAATGGCACAGCCTAGACATTGAGAGACAACCCATTGCGTGAGTACTTTTACTTTTAATACTTAAAGTAAATTTAAAAGTAAGTACTTTTTACTTTTACTTAAGTAGGATTGTTGATGTAGTACTTTTACTTTTACTTTTACTTTTATCTTCCTGGGTACTTGTACTTTTACTTAAGTACTAAACTTCAGTACTTCCTCCACCACTGACTATGTGTAACAGGAGCTACAAGGGGGAACCCCACAGCCCTGTCTAAGTAGCCAACTACGCCACCCTGGGAATTGCACCCAGAGAATATTTAAACTAAATGTTGTAATAGGCACATCAGCCTGTGAGAACAGGTTCGAAACACACACCACACAAGAGTCGTGAATTCCACAAGAGGTTATTTATTGTAAAGATATGTAATTATGATGTGTATGCTTGTAGAGGAAGTGATGGACCTAGACAGACTGAGAGGTTAGTCAAAGTAGAAAAGGTATTTATTAAATGATCAATAAAATGGCTTAAACAGTCAGCACAGTGAGGTTCAGGGCTGACAAACACGCTAGGGAAGGGAATTAAATGGAAACAAACTATAGCAGGCAAAGACTTACCTTAGAGGGGCGGCAGGCTAACTGGGAGGTGTGCTTCAGGGTTCAACAGAGCACAACACACGAAAAGTGACCAGCGTGACACAGCAACCACACAGCAACCAATGATCAAACGTGAGCATGCACTGACGGGACTCCACCATCAGGTGACTAGCCCCCCTCCAGGATAGCACAATGCCTGCTCATACAAACAAAGGGGGATAAAGAAAATATGAAACACCAGTCGACCCCAGCTGTAGGGCAAACACACGTATACACAGAAACTACAGGCAAGTTAGTTTCCCCTCTCACAGGATACCTGAAGTACTAAAAGAACTACACATAAACCCATGGACGGATTAAGAAACCACGGGACATGTTGCAATTGCCCTGATAAGTTTAGCCTGGTTGAAATTAACCACATGATACGGATGAGCCGTTGACGAACCGATATTTGCTGTTCTCAATCAGCTCGCTAATGTTAACGGGCTAAAAGGACAATTGATTAACTTAGCTTCAGCCCTTACGACGAACGGGGCCCTGGTCATTTAACCTCTCCCCTCAATCAATCAATCAATTCAATCTTATATAGCGCTTCTCTATATACCCGAAGTCGCTTTACAGAGTCCAGTTGTCATTCATACACAGTCATACCGGTGGTGGTAAGCTACCTCAGTAGCCACAGCTGCCCTGGGGCAGACTGACAGAAGCGTGGCTGCCAATCAGCGCCAACGGCCCCTCCGACCACCACCAACATTCATTCATATTCATACGATGCAATGCATGTCTTTATGATGGTGGGGGAAACCGGAGTAAACCCACGCAGGCACGGGGAGAACATGCAAACTCCACACAGAAAGGACCTGGAACGACCTGGAACGACCGGGATTCGAACCCAGGGCCTTCTTGCTGTGAGACGACAGTGCAAACCACTGAGCCACCGTGCTGCCCCTGGCAATTGAACGCCAAATGGTGGAGGGATATTTAGTTTTTTTGTTCTTGTTGTCAATATGCCTTTAAAGCTCCGCGAGTTTTTAGTCCTAGAGACATAAAAATAAAACCCACAGAAACCTTTAATCTTCTACATATATGCCACTTGTGCATCAATGTTTTTACTTAGAGGAAATATACAAAAACATCAAGGCATGTCAGACTCCGTAAAAAAGTCTAACAGGCCTCAGTCCCTAGAGGGTTTACCAAATAATTCTCCATTCAAAGGGCCAGTGGGACACCCTACAACAGTTTATTTCGGTCTGGACATTTGAATAAAGGTTATCCATCGCTTCTCCTGTCATCATAATCTATGGGCCCTAGTTTGGTGGCAGAAACTGTCTAACCTGTCTATTCCGCCTGGGCGGGTTGACTTAAACTCCAGCGATAAATACAAAATTCTGTGTTCTTTTTTTACAGGCTTAAAATTACATGTCAACAAATGTAATTGTTTAGAACAAGAGAAGCACTGTGGTTTATTCCTTGCAAAAGCACAGGCAAACTCAGAATTTGCGCCAATATCGCCATCATGTTACTTTGTAATCTCGTCTGACACATTCAGTTTAAAAGGATGGTTCAGCAATACTATTAGCAGCTTTAACCAAAAGTTTCACCAATTAACTTTGGCCTTGGCTCTGCCAACTTAGTGCTTTTGACCACACTTTTACCTCTCTCTCAGACACATTGTTTCTGAAACAGCTGGTATGCGCTGCAATTTCCGCCAGCTGTTTTTACTCTCAAACTAGGGCCCAATATCTTTCAGATTGCACAGGCTTGACAACAGCCTCCTTGGTTTTCAGAATTGAGGTCTTTTGCAGTTCCATTTTTTGTCAGATGCATTTTAAGTAAGGCTGTCAGCGTTAACGCGTTAATCTATGCGATTAATGCGGCCGCGATTAACGCGATAAAATATTTTAACGCAGTTAACGCAACTTTAAAAAAAAACTGAAATAAATACAATAGTGTGTGCGTGCAGGGATGGATTACCGAACGGGCTGAACGGGCCCAGGCCCAGGGGGGCCCTAAACCAGAGCCTCTGCGTGAAGTCGCTGTTATTAACTTTGCTTGTAGAGGAAGTGATTAATTAACTTTGCTTGCTGTCAATTGTTTTTAGACTTTGTATTTGTTAATATCAGAAGTGGCTTAAATGTATCTCTTATTTGTGGTTGGAAGCAGTGTATTTTGTTACACGTCCTGACCAATGGTTTCATAATCCGTCCATGTGTGCGTGTCCATAGCAACAATACACTACAACATGAAACATTAAATCACTCCAAGCAATATACATTTGCTGACCTAAATAAGATGCTATTTGTTTTTACTTGAGGTTATTTCAATAATTGACAATTTTAAGCTTGGCCTACCATGTTATGGGAGCGATGAGGGACAGGTGGGGCTTGAAAAGCCCCCCTTGTTCAAAGTGGGGAATGACAGAAAAAGTTTGAGAACCACTGTGGTAGTTGAAGATGGAGAGAGCTGAGGGATTGTTGGGCGGAAAGTCTCTGTTTAAGAGCCAAAATGACGGAACAATCGACAAAACTGAAGTTGTATGTAGCATTTGTCAAGCTGAATTTTGCTATCACAGAAACAGCTCGTCTTTAAGTTATCACCTTAATGCAAAGCACATTAACGATCTTACGATTTACTGTCGAGAGGCACCATTGTGTTAAAAAATAAATAAAAAATACAATTAAACAACAGTGTCTAAAATGCACGCTGTATGAAGTGATTACTCGTAAATTTATAAGATTTAGTTTTAAGAAGAAAAACAAACTTTTAATCACGATTAATCGCGATTAATTCATTTCAAAATGTGCGATTAACTAGTAAAAGTCTTTTTGTTGTATACATTTAAGTAGCTAAAAGCAATCAGGCTTGCCTTTTGACACCAACAGCATAGCTGACACTGATAAACAGTGTTGGAGAAGCTACTTTGAAAGCATAACTTTGCAAGCTACCAATTACTTTACACTGGAAGAAGTTGCAAAGCTACCCTAGCTGTCAATATTCTGTACATGTGATATGAAATTAAAACAAAATAATACAATAAAATACAAACAAACACATGCCGGCAAAAACTGCCACTCAACTGAGTGCCTACTTGTTCACAGGTCATACATAAACCAAATAAAGAAAATACCCATGGGAAAGTGAAAAAAATGTTTTGTATACAATCTACATTAGTCAGATACCTGCCTTCTAGAAGTCCCGGTGGGGGTATTGCACCAAGCAGGATTACTCAGTTAGGTAACTTCTAAAATAGCATGCAACAACTTCTCTGAACATTTGTTAATACAGAGCAATAAACAGTTTTGCACATGTACTACAGAAAGGTCAAGAACGTGGTGGTGGCTGCATGACGATTGCCTTGCCAGCGCATGCCTTCACAGCAGTCAGGATGAAAGAAAAAGGGAACAGGGCTGATCAAAGGGGATCCAATGACGCGATGGTGAAATAAATAAAATTATTCCTTTCCTTTTATAGCCCAAAATTGTTTGTAGTTTCAATAGTTAACAACAAAAAAAATGCCAAGGTATCATTTAAATACTTGAATCACTATGCAAATATGAATATAGTTGAACTAACTTACTAACTAAAATATAGTTCAAAACTACATAGTGAATTCTCTTTTGTGGCTAGTGGGAATAATAGGTGTGTTGATTCGCATGAGAATATCCCATCAAAATGAATTTGAGGGAAACATATTCTAAAAATAATTATAAGATGCGCGAGAGGGAACAGAACACCAAAACAAGATATCAGAACGACATGGGAGTCGCAGAACTCAGGCTTTGGGTGATGCCAAAATCACTGGTCCAATGCTGGAGGGAACAGAACGACCTGGGAGTCTCGGAATCGTGGTGGGTTAATGTGGGAATTAACCGGTCGGGAGCATTCCACAATGGTGCCAGGATTAATTTATTTTGCTATGACTGTATTGTTAATGATAACATAATACAGTATTATCATATAATACATTTACATTTATTTTCACATAAATAAAAGCTAGCTATAGATTCATAGAGGGTATGTTGTTAGATTTGTTTTAATGTGTTTTACCGTCACTAGAAAATAGTCCAGCCTATATTTTAATAAAATCCTCACACTTCAAAAGACATTTCTGTATCTACTTATACTTAAATCAAGTGTTTGTGTGTTTGCATGTTAATATGTATGTGCTTCATGGGTGAGTATGTTGTTATTTTCTTAATTTATTTTCGGTTTGGTCTTTGTGTGTGTTTATTGTCTATGTGTTTATTTCTCAGGAAAACATGACTGGACAGTCCTTCTTTGGCAGTGGTAGTGCTATTACATTTCTGGTGTACAGTGACAAGTCTTTTCAAAATACTTTTCAGTACAGAATACTCCCTGCCACTCCACATTACAGCGTCCAACGAACATGATATGATATGAACTGTGCTTGAAAGGTTAATAGTGTCAATTAAAGCAGATAAAAAACATGTTCCTCTTTCACACATATCCTTCACCTAGTGGTAGTTTTTCTAAATACTTGAATTAGTACACAGTAATCCCATCAAACGGATTCTGTGCTTCCTGGCAGACACTTCCAATTCCATGCCTGAAACATTTCAATAAATCACGTCGTCACATTCATTGGAGCGTAGTGTACTCCATGTGGCCCTGGGGGCTCTGTAAGTACATTGACTCTGCTCAGTGTGCTCTTTTAGAACTAGCTGATGCAGCCAAATGCAGCTCATATTCTTTACAGGGTATTGCTGTGTCAATCCTGTCATAAATCATGGTTCTAGTTATGGATAAATTGTATTTTATAAATTTTAAATACAAATTACAATGAAAATAATTATGGAATCAATTATTCTAATTATTTTTATTATTAATAATAACAAGTATAATTGTAAGGTAAGTAAGGTCAAATAATAATAGTAACAATAATAATGATAACAATTAGAATAAGAAGAAGACAAAGAACAACAACAATAATAATAATTCAAAATATCAAAAGTATGCAAACAAAATAACTAATTAGACAGATGGTGTTTAAAAACCAAGGTACCAGGAACGAAAAGAGTCTTGAGTGCGATCTCTTGCTACACAGAGAAGTATGTATTCGTCCTATTTGTCTGATCAAAGATCAAGTGTGGTGCCGCATTCTGAATAATCTGCAATGGTTTGACAATACATGCATGCACGATCCAAACATCTGGTTCTATATTTTATTTTCATGATTATTTATATACAAACATGTATTAGGCATTGATTATATACATAAATGTAAGATGATTTAAAATAAAACATATTGGACAAGTTGTAAAAATGCATTTTCAGAAAATTATTTCAACAAAATGGCATAGATCACAAACAGTGAGCATAAACAATATTTTAAGACATGTAGCCATATAGTATCTAGCAATATATGCAGATATGATTATAATCATGATTTATGTACTGATTGTTATCTTGTGACTGCCACAGTCTTCCCTATATCAGTGAAGACAACATCCCTTTATGAGGACCATAATGTACATGTAGCGCTCCCTTCGCTACTCTAAGTGATTAGCTAAGGGAGAATAGCTTAAAGTTCGTGTATATCTATTTAGTATTATGGGTCCCTGTTCCCTTGTGAATATAAATAAAAACCAAACCAATTGACTTATCTAGAGAGTTATTATTCTCAATGGCAAATAGTTATTCACAGCTTAACAAACCATTAAATGGTATCACATAGTTAGAAAACTGATTCACCATACATATTTACAAACTCATAGTTGCCGACAAAAGGTCGCTTTCAAACTCAATATACACATTAGGACAAACAAAAGCAAAACCAGTTAACAAACAAAACATGTAACAGTCACACAATGCTAACACTAACCTGGTAAGCGATTAGCCTACCTGCTAGCTAGCATGCACTCGGTACTGACAAACACACAGTTAACGGACGACACTAGTTTTGTCCTTGCAGCTTCATATTCTTCCTCCATGCGGATCTCCTTTAAGAGTTGCAAAAAGGTTGGCGGGTTGCTTTTCCTTTCTCTTAAACGGAGATTAACTAGCATAAGGTCAGAAGCTACCGCTCCCCTCAATAGCTGTTCCACTCGTGCTTTGTCAACACAAGCGTTAGGCAGCCCATCTCTCTCAACTACTTTCAGCAAAGAATGCTCAAGACGCCTCAGGAACTCTGACAACTTCTCACCTTCTCGCTGCTTCAGTAGTCTAAAAGCAAAGTACAAATCACCTGATTCAGCAGACCCAAAATCATCCTCAAGAGACTCTAAACACTGTTCAGGAGTGACATCTACATTTGCTACACGTGCTGCTTTAACTATTTCAAGGGCTGGCCCTTTAAGGCTCTCCATGAGTCGTTTTCTTTTCTCTTTACGGGAACAGTCAGACTCCTCAATCATGAGGTGGGCTTGATCCTTCCATTGCTCAAAAGATTCTTCACCAGCAGGTGTGGGCAGTAGGCCAGAAAAGAGACGAAGACGCCGATAGCTAACACCCTCCCCTGAGGGCTTTCTGGCCTTCTCAAACAACTCTCCAACTGCTCTCAAGACAGACTCGGTTGAGCCTGAAGCAGGACTTGCAAGAGAAAACAAAGACGGCAAGTCTTCTACAGTCTTGCCTTCAGCTTCAAGCAAATGTTCTAATTTGCCCTTGAAGTCTGACAGTGGAGGTGGTGCTTCCTCAAGCAAAGCAGGCTCACTCAGTATGATCGGTCATGGCTCAGTCTCATCACTAGGGATCACCTCTGTGGGAACACGTTCTTGAGGTATAGGCTCTTTGCATTCACATAACGCAATCAAGCTTTTAAGTTCAGCATTGAATGTTCTCCCTCTGACACGCACCCGTCCCAAGCATTTAACTGACTCCAAAGTTTCTTCGATCTTCTCAGTCTCAATGCCTTCAGGAACTACCACAAGTAAAGCCTGTGCTTCACTAATGCCCATGCCACGGCACCATCCCTTCAGTTCTATCCTTAACTTGGCCCGGTCAGTCATTTTTCTTATTTATTTCACAAAAAATTAGAGGGGAGAAAAAAAACGACTAGAAACCCAAAATAAGTCCTCACTGGAGCCTCCATTTATGTAGCGCTCCCTTCGCTACTCTAAGTGATTAGCTAAGGGAGAATAGCTTAAAGTTCGTGTATATCTATTTAGTATTATGGGTCCCTGTTCCCTTGTGAATATAAATAAAAACCAAACCAATTGACTTATCTAGAGAGTTATTATTCTCAATGGCAAATAGTTATTCACAGCTTAACAAACCATTAATGGTATCACATAGTTAGAAAACTGATTCACCATTCATATTTACATATTTACAAACTCATAGTTGCCGACAAAAGGTCGCTTTCAAACTCAATATACACATTAGGACAAACAAAAGCAAAACCAGTTAACAAACAAAACATGTAACAGTCACACAATGCTAACACTAACCTGGTAAGCGATTAGCCTACCTGCTAGCTAGCAGGCACTCGGTACCGACAAACACAATGTCCACAACGTTACCGTAGCCGGTAAACCCTCCTCCTAACCCCCAAACGTAGCAGGCCTGGATCTCGTGGCTAGGGTACGTTGTAGCTCAAAACGTACTGACCGCTTCACTCTCCTGAGCAGCAAAAGAAAACATGAATCTTCCCTGACCAGTATGCAGTTCACTCCGGTCAGTATGTTTGTTGAAACTCTCCGGTCAGTATGCTTGCTGAAACTCTCCGGTCAGTATGTTTGTTGAAACTCTCCATTTACCGTCAGTGTCCCGTCATAGATTGTTTAGCCAACAACTGTACAGTCCACACAACGAACGCGAAGTCCGAAGAGAAAGCGTGTTGCCTTCCTTGTCCTCCTCGTCATACCTGGGGTTTCCTCTCTCAGGATTCCAGACTCTCACTCTTTAATCAGATCCTCCACCAATCAGAACTCACTAAGATAACTAATTGATTAGTGCAGTAGTCGTAATTACATACAGAAAGAAAAACATATCCACAGCAGCAATGGAAATAATAAAACACACAACAGGTATCAGGAAAATAAATATCTTATAAAAAGTAATATATGTATTTTTTAACCCTGTTACATACACATGCGAGATAAAGAACCAAATGAATCCAAGTGAATCCACGTGTGTTTACAAGCTATTGGTCCACTTTAAGTTTGTATATACTGTATATATGCTTATTTGAATACACACAGGAACACAACACATTAGCACCATTGTAATTCCACATTGCCATCTGCCAATTAGAGCAGAAGTGAAGATATAGCACCTCCATATGCTGCTTAGCCCTTTTGCACCTATAAAGATGTGAAGATATAGCACTTACATATGCTGCTTAGCCCTTTTGCACCTATAAACATGTTAAAAATTGCATCAAATAAATCTCTGAGAACATTTCTGATCCACATTTGCTAATCATTAGTAAATGTTAGCAATTATTACACGTTTTAATATGCAATTATCTTTAAATGATTTGAAATGGAAAGAAACAAGTTTATTAGTCATTGTTAGTTTAACCAATAATTGGCTTATTTTGTAAATCAATTGTGAATCAATTACACTGCGACAAGGGAAATATCAAGCGTATCTTGAAAGTACCTAACTATGTAGCCTATTTCTTCTTCAAAGAGTCTGTAAGCTTGACTGCTTATTATTGAGACATTAACGGAAGAGCAGCCTTGAAAGTGAGACTAATCAAGTAAGGATGACCATTGTTTGAGGAGGCCTTGAGGAAATGCTTATATTTCATATCTTAATTATACCAGCCTCACCTGTGACCTCTAGTTATTTTGAAAGCAAATCATTTTATGTGTTATTTTTAACAACTAATTACAGAAAAGGGCTTTAAATAAAGATAATGTTGCACTTGGCTTTTCCACCGTGTTCACTTTTAATGCTGCACTTGAAGTGACTGTGCGACGCTTTTACACATTTCTCTTCACTTACTTCTGTTTGAGAATATAGCCAAGTATCAGAAATGAAACAAAATCCATGTTACAATTTGAATGGCACTAAGTAGGGTTATTGCAGGCCAGGGTCATTTGACGTCTCAGTGAGCTACCATCCTGGTGCCGAGTTTCAGACCATGCTCATCTATAAATACCCTTTGCATTACTCCTTTGGCTTAGGTGACAGAACAAACAGACAGCCCTCCCACTTCCCTAACACAGAATACCCTATGCCCTGAGCTGAATCACAGGCAACAACTGAACCACCATATTAAGTTGAGTTAATTTAACAAGTTAAGTTAAAGGAAGTCCACAGGATATAATGTAGGGTGTTAATGTGTCTGTGTGATCTATATGTGTAGATATACATATTTGAAGTGAACCACCAGGCTGCAAATTAGCTCTCACACACTTGCATGTATTTTGGAGAATAACCAAATGAATCCAAGTATATATGTATATTTATGCATATTTGAATACACACAGGAACACAACACATAAGCACCATTTTAGTTCAACATTGCCACCTGCCAATTAGAGCAGAAGTGAAGATTTAGCACCTCCATATGCTGCTTAGCCCCTTTGCACCTATAAAGATGTGAAGATATAGCACTTCCATATGCTGCTTAGCCCTTTTGCACCTATAAAGATGTGAAGATATAGCACTTACATATGCTGCTTAGCCCTTTTGCACCTATAAAGATGTGAAGATATAGCACTTACATATGCTGCTTAGCCCTTTTGCACCTATAAAGATGTGTTTCTACATTTAGCCCATTTGTTCTTGCTTTTGACTTGCTGGTATAACCATACATGCAAATACTGAAGAATATGCATTTCTATATTTCTCATAAATATGTTCTACACAGTTAATGTCAAGCATGAATCTGAGCATGATATTCCTCATACCTGAGAAAAATCACAGATGACCGAACATGTAAACTGCAACATTAAGCCATTAAAAAAATCCCAAGAATCCACTGACAGGATCAAACATCTGAGAAAGATTATGTTGGGGTTAAATGAAGGTGAAATCAATATGAAAATGAAAAGTTTATATTAAAACTACATCATACTATCATCAGTTACAGTAATAATTACCATGGACAAATGGTTAATGTTGCCATTTACAAAACAACATCAATGTTTTATACTTTAATGTCACTGCAGCTTTTAGTGAATTTAAATAGGGCCCTGGGATTTCCGTGATGTGGAAATCAAAGGAGAGTTCAGCCAGTGGCGATATTCTCATTATTACAGTGGAACATACAGGAACATACCCCTAGAGCCTGCGAGAGCTGGGGCGCAAGATGGCTCAACGACTGATCACACGGCTACGGACCCAGGAACGGAAACGACTACGAGTAGGAACACAGCACATGAGACAACCATAACAGCAGCAGGACACACACTTCAGGTGTGCAGCTGTGGTTGGGAGAGAGTAACATCCGCAAGGGGGTTAAGGATCCATCAAGGGAGAAAAAGGTGCTTGGGAGAGCAGAGACAGGGACCTCGCATTGACCAGTACTTCTTACGAAGCAGCCAGTCAAATCAGTCGAATGAAGCACAGCGACGGGACGCAAACCAAAGTTCGCAGAGCATCAGCACCCCTGTAACGGAGGAGGATAACACAAGCACAGAAATGCCGGTGGATGAACTCACCCAACCACAGAGACCTCTAAAAGAGGAAAAGATCAAAGGGCACAGACCGAGTGTGAAGTGGCCCAAAGCTGTTGAAAAGAGAGAGTGGGAAACAGTCAACAACGACCTGACAAAAATCTTGGAACAACAGGTAGGAACAGCAGAGAAAAAGCTTGAAAGGATGGGACACATTATCTACCACTACGGAGAAGAGCGCTTTGGAGTAAACAAAAGGAGAAGTGGCAAGACACCACCCGCGCCAGCCAAATCTAGGAGGCAGCAAGAGATCGAGATACTTGTCAGAGAAAGAAGGCAGCTGAGAAAGCAGTGGAAGAAGGCCTCTGATGCAGAGAGAGAAGGTCTCATGCTACTCCAAGCAGACATCAAATATCGGCTGGCAACCTTGCGAAGAGCGGAAAACTTAAGGAAACTTCGTAGGAAGAAGGAACACTCAAGAACACGGTTCTATAAAAACCCCTTTAAGTTTGTCAAAGACCTCTTCGCAAAGGAAAAGTGCGGAATCCTAAAAACTCCAAAGCCAGAACTGGAAGAACATCTAGAAAAGGTCCACCAGGACAAGAAAAGGCATGAGCAGATAATCATCCCACATGACATCCCACCTATTCAACCACCAGAATTCAATCTGGACACTGACCCTCCAAAATGGAAAGAAGTAGAGAACGTTGTCCGACGTGCAAGAGCAGCCTCGGCTCCTGGGCCTAATGGAGTACCATACAAGCTCTACAAGAACGCCCCGGATGTTCTACGCTTTCTTTGGAGGCTCATGAGGATAGTGTGGAAGAAGGAAATAATACCAAAGGCATGGCGAAGGGCTGGTGGTGTGCTAATCCCGAAAGAGAAGGATGCGACAGACATCAGTCAATTCCGATCAATCTCCCTTCTCAACGTCTATACTTTTTCAGTAGAATAGCACAGAGGCTGTCCACTTACCTGGAAAGGAACAAGCAGTGCCGCCGCTCCCATAACGCGCACTACGCGCTGTGCGTAGGGCACCAAGTCCTGAGGGGGCACCAAAAAATAGGCAACTGAAAAATCATCATAGTTATAATAATTATAATCCGATATTATTTCAGTATAGAAATATTAGGCACCTTTTAGGCATGTATATCACAAAACAGGCAGAACAAGAGATATATTTAATTGCTCAAAAAAAGTTACGATGGTGCCCCCCCCCCCCCCCCCCAAAAAAATATACACCCTCAACTTCCCAAGCTCGCCGCTGGTGCCCTTTCCTATCTCAGTGGCATGACGAACTTTGACAGTGGGCTAGGTGAACTTTTCGGAAATGGTCTCAAAAAGACAACAGGAGTCTGAAACTGCGAGATGATGCCCGTGCATCACTTTCAGGTAAGTTCATGTTTAATCATTGTTAAATACGGGAAATGTGCTGCTAATTTAATGGTTAGCCTATGCATACACCTCGAACTAGCTGACGTTATTGCTAATGTTGGCACACTCAAATATGAGTCATTCCACGCCAAACGTACCAATTTAAGGACATTTCCCCACTCGACCGTCTCAGATTTGGCTGAAAAAATTCAAGGTCGTTCATACACTTCTTAATAGGTATAGTCCCAAATATTAGCTCTCTACTCCCAATAGTTTTGTCACAAAAATATGTTTTAGGGGGGAGGGGGTGCCTGTACTTAAGACGCTTTTTTAGCAGCGTTTTCTGAAGAGCCATTTTCAAATTGCTATTACTAGAAAAGTATTTAAGCTAGCTCCTTCAAACTTTCCAAATTTTACTCTACACTTTGTTGCAGCATATGTGAAGGCCTGTGGGAAGCTCAATGTTAAAGCTATAAAAAAAACTGTCCCTATGTGAGGAATGGTCTGGAAGATATTAAAGCTTGAAAATGGATGAAAACACATTTTGTGCAATTTTTGGCATGCTATAGCAAAACAAATTACAGCATTTACCAACATGAAACAATTTTCTTTTGGAAAGATTAGATATTTGTTCTTAACCTATCAGAAATTTGTGATGGTGTTCTGCCTCGTTTTCTCAAAATATTTTTTTGAAAATATGGGATTTTTGTACACGCCCCTCAATGGCCTATGGACGCATATTCAAATGGTAACAAAAGGTAAGTTTATAACACAGAGCTTAAACTGCGTTTGTGTATAAAATCTGTGTATAATGTCAAGTCTTTAGCTTTAACATTGAGCTTTCCACAGGCCTTCAAAGATGCTGCAACAGAGCGTAGAGCACCCCCTCACCCCTAAAACATCCTTTGTGACAAAACTATTGGGAGTAGAGAGCTAATATTTGGGACTATACCTATTAAGAAGTGTATGAAGAACCTTGAATTTTTTCAGCCAAATCTGAGACGGTCGAGTGGGAGCCTACTTGACATGGAATGACGCTTCTATGTCTTTGCTTTATTGGAGAAGATTGCTTACTTGTATACTTCTGCTTTTAAGTTTGTATTTATGGATGACTATTTAATTTCTAAGAAGATTTTGCACATCCCAATACTTGTGTGTATGTATGTTTTGGCTGTTTTGTGTACTGTGTTTACAAACTAGATTTTCCTTTTTCGTTTGAATAAAATGTTAAACTGGCAGAAACAAACGTTTTTTCCTCGGGGGGGGGGGGGGGGGGGGGGGGGCGGCATCATAAAGGAGTTATGCTTAGGGCACCAAAATGGCTAGCAGCGGCACTGGGAACAAGTACATTGATACATCTGTACAGAAAGCAGGCATTCCTGGTTTCTCTGGCTGCCTGGAATATACTAGTATGATTTGGCACCAGATCCAAACAGCTAAGAATGACAAGAGAGACCTCTATGTCATCTTCCTCGACCTGGCCAATGCCTTTGGCTCAGTTCCCCATGAACTCCTCTGGGAATCCTTCAACTTTTTCCACGTACCAAAACCCATCACTACACTGGTAAAGGCCTATTTCCAAGACCTGCAATTGTGTTTCACAACACCTGACTTCACAACAACATGGCAGCGCTTGGAAGTAGGCATAATGGCAGGCTGTACAATTTCGCCTCTGGCCTTCACTATGGCCATGGAAGTCATCATCAGGGCATCGAGATGGGTGGTCGGCGGTGAGAGAACTAAGGAAGGGCTCCGTCTCCCAGCTATCCGAGCATACATGGATGACATGACTACGCTGACCACCACTGCAGCATGCTCCAGGCGGCTACTTGCAAAACTGCAGGATAACATCAAGTGGGCCCGGATGAAAATCTCGAAGCATCTCCATAGTCAAGGGACAGCTTAAAGATGTGAGGTTCTGCATTGGAGATGACCCGATACCAACGGTGTCTGAGCAACCCGTCAAGAGCCTGGGTAGATGGTACAACGAAAGCCTCCGGGATAAAGATCAAGTGCAGCAAATAAGACAGGACATCGGCGACGGTCTTGAGAACATCAACAAGACCCTACTGCCTGGGAAGCTCAAGCTTTGGTGCCTACAGTTTGGACTTTTCCCCCGGGTAATGTGGCCACTCACCGTCTATGAGGTCCCAATAACAACAGGGGAGAAGATGGAGCGAACCATTACCTCATACGTGAAGAAATTGCTGGGCGTCCCACGATGTCTGAGTAACATCTGCCTCTATGGCAAAGGGGTCCTTGAACTACCTCTTACAAGTCTAACCGAGGAGTACAAGTGCTCTAAAGTAAGACTTCAGATGACATTGAAGGACTCCAAAGACCAGACCATTAGCAAGGCTGCACCTCCCCTACAAACTGGACGGAAATGGACATCATCCAAGGCTGTTGTTATGAGCCAGCTCAAGGCACGAAACAAGAAGGGGAGGCCACGCAGAATTTAGGATAATAATAATAATAATAATAGTATATTTATTAATGATTTACAAGTTTATATAGTTATCTAATAATTATAACAAACGTGTGGTGAAGATCAGTGTTGTGAAGAGAAACAAAAAGATGTAATGTAAAGTCAGGTAAATGGTAATATAAACAAACGACGACGATAATCCAAAACCAACGACACTCCAAAACCAACGACACTCCAAATCCAATCTCTATCCAAATCCAACGACCAACCCAACGCTCTCTCGACTGCCATCTGATCAGGGCTTTTGTAGCCCAACCAATCATGGGTTACACCTGGGGTACACCTGCTTCCCATTACCTGCTAATGAAACAGAGACAGAACAGATAGGCAAATATCCTGGGGCGGGGCCTAGACCCGCCAGGGTCGTAACACTGTGCAGCAAGCAACATCAGCCCTGAGACACCAAGACATTGTGGGGAATATCCAGCATGTAAGAGGAGGCTTTGGCCTGGCAGCAAGCAAACCAACATTCCATAAGGCAACAATATCTGAACGCAGGAAGCTGGTGGTCGAGGAGGTGCGCAGACAGGAGGAGACTGCAAGAAGTGCGAAGGCTGTCTCTCTTGCTAAACAAGGGCAATGGACGCGGTGGGAAGGCCTGGAGAGGAGAAAGATCAACTGGAGTGAGCTGTGGCAAATGAAGGCAAGCAACATCAGCTTCATCATAAGAGCTGTTTATGATGTGCTTCCATCACCAAAAAACCTTCATCAATGGTATGGCAAGGACCCGACCTGCCCCCTCTGCCCAGCTCCAGCGACTCTCAGGCACAGGGGCGGCCCTAGCACATTTGGCGCTCTAGGCGAGCTTCACTCCTAGCGCCCCCCCCCAAATAAAAAATATTTAGTTTTCCCCACGAAAACGGAATTGCAACTTTCAAACGCTATTTTGCCCTGTAAGACTGCATTTAATTCACATAAACACAACAACGATCGCGACAATGAACAAACATTAATTCAAGAACAAATCACTGAGAAAATATCACGCCTGTGCTGGACTACGCTCCGGCCACGCCCCCTGTTGAACTGTTTATGGACACACACAACACCTCCACGTCATCTTCCCAATCGCCTGCAAATAATGTTTTCTTAGTCTTCTAAAAGTTAATCTAAAATGATATAACAAAAGTATGTATTATCATCATTTGTTAAATGTAGCTATTATGTAGTTATTAAGCATTTTGGTGTATTTGGACAGCCTGACATTTTTTTATCCCAAGATGCATAGCTCTTGATTAGTTGAACCAAAACTAAAGCTGTCCAAATTTGATTACTCAAATTTTTATGACGCAAAATGACGCAAATTGCGGTACAGCTGAACTTGAACTGATGTTTCGACTGAATGGCAATAACAAGGAACGTCACAAGTCACTGGCTAGCTAGCGTTAGCTAACTAGCAAGATTACATACAAACCATTCGCTAAAGTTGACAACACTTGGATTTTTACCAGTATTCCTCACTTATTGACAAGTTGCCGTGTTTGGCTTCCTTAATGGGTGTGCTATGCAACGAGTAAGATATGTGTAGTGTTGTTGCACTGGCTATTGGCTTTATATGTGCGCCCCTATTTTAATCATGTCTTTTTTTTGTATAATGTAGAATAAATGGACATCATTTTTGATATACCCGCCTCTGTAAAATCATTAAAGAACTATGTGACAGGGAGTAGGAAAACGTTCAATGATAAGGTACATCTTTTCTTAACTCCACTAAAGTGCTGCGGGCAATTCACGCATTCGTGAACGTTTTCTTATCTGGAATTCATTCTAGGCTAGAACAGGATTTAAGGATTTACCTTTCTCCTTGGCATGTTTCTTTTCTTCTTCCTTTCTTTTCTTTCTTAAATTGCGCCCCGGATGGCTTTTGCCTCTTCATTATTTTGTTCTTCAAAGTTTCTTGAACACACACACACTCTAACCAAACGCCTCACTGTGCTTGCATGTTCTGACAACAACAAGGCTTTTGTACGTACCCCTTCCGTTTTCGATTTTTGGCTCATTTTACTGTAATGTTAGAATTTTTTTTTATGTCAAAATATTGGTTGGAGATATAGAAGGGGGCGCAAAAAAAAAACCACAATTCTTTTTTTCTTTTTTTTTTGCTGGGCGCAGTTTTTTGCGCCCCCTCTGAGTGGCGCCCTAGGCGACCGCCTATACCGCCTGTAGGAAAAACCGCCCCTGCTCAGGCATATAATGACAGGTTGCAAGACCAGCCTCTCACAAGGCCGATACACCTGGAGGCACATTCAGGTCCTCAAGAGCTTGGCTGCAGCGCTTGAGATCAAGAGGAGTGCAACCAATTCATTACCTCCAAAAACAAGCAATCCCGTTAAAATAACAACATTCATCCGGGAGGGACAGAAAGGGCCCAATAATCCTCCTACGTAGCCAGAAACTGGACACCTAGCCATGGCCCGGGACTGGAAGATGCTTGTCGATATTGGCCAGCAACTCATTTTTCCACCTGAGGCACCAACCTTAGGCCAGACATGGTACTCTGGTCCCCATCACGGAAGGCTGTGTACATCATAGAGCTCACAGTCCCGCGGAACAACTCTGTTGAAGAGGCCTACGAGCGTAAAAAACTGCGTTACACAGAGTTGGCTGCAGACGCAACTCAGCGTGGCTGGAATGCAAAAGTCTGGCCAGTTGAAGTGGGATGCAGAGGATTTGTGGGTTCTTCCACCATCAGGTTGCTAAAAGAGCTTGGAATCCATGGACAGGCTCTGCGGCAGACCGTCAGAGCAGTTTCTCAAGCAGCTGAAAGAGGCAGCCAGTGGATCTGGATCAAACGGAAGGACCCTTGCTGGGCTATAACTTCATGACCCCCCACCCCCACCTGAGAACCCAATTCAGATCCCTCCTACATGGCTTCTTATTCTTTTTGCCTTTTTTTGCGCTTAATTCAGCTCGAACCACTTAACGTAGAAACTTCGTTCAAACTTTGTTGCGTAGGTCTTGTAAAGAACACCTGTGCTAAGTTTCTGAACTTTATACTTTTTGAGATATTAAAGAAAAACTAATACAAATTTTCCCATTGACTTACATTGGGCCATTATGACATCATAATAGGGTCATTCAACTGGCTTGCACCTGTGCTTCACTGACACCTGCGCGAAGGTTCCAAGGCTCCTCTTCTCTCTGTCCCTCTCCATTCAACTGTATGACTAGGAATATTAAGAGACACCTTCCATACTCTCCTTTTTTTTCTCTCCATCTTTCTCTCTATCCCTCTCACTCTACTTTCTCTCACACTCCATCCCCCTGCTTCACTCCATTTTCTCTCCTTCTTTCAATATTACCCTCTTCACTCTCTCTTTACTGTCTTTATCCAGAGCCACTCTTGTTTACTCTTCTTTCCTTTTTCTTTCTTTCCTCCACTCTTCTTTCCTTCTTCCACTCTTCTGTCCTTTCTTCTTTCCTTCTTCCACTCTTCTTTCCTTCTTCCACTCTTCTTTCCTTTCTTCTTTCCTTCTTCCACTCTTTTTTCCTTCTTCCACTGTTCTTTCCTTACTTCTTTCCTTCTTCCACTCTTCTTTCCTTTCTTCTTTCCTTTCTTCCACTCTTCTTTCCTTCTTTCACTCTTCTTTCCTTTCTTCTTTCCTTCTTCCACTCTTCTTTCCTTTCTTCTTTCCTTCTTCCACTCTTCTTTCCTTCTTTCACTCTTCTTTCTTTTCTTCTTCCTTTCTTAACTTTTGCATTTCATGCACTGGTATTTCCTTCAGGAAATGCATTTTCTAGTTTTAACTTTGTTGCTCGAAAGGACAAAAATATTCGTGTAAAATGCACTCTATGTCCAGGCGAGAGGTGTCTTTCAACTGCTGTCAACTCAATGAGCAACCTGTTGAAGCATTTGACAGGCCAGCATAGCACTTCAAAACTTGTGGCGAAAGATCCCGCTAGCCTGTCAGTTGAAGACGCTCATCACCAACCGACCCCGCCTAAACAAGCTAAGGTTTTCCAGCATCTTGCTCTTGGAGCGCAGAAGGTAACACAAAAGGAAATTAACAAACTAGTTGCCGGGTACATCGTGGAAGACATGCTTCCCCTGCCCACTATTGAATCGCCAAGGTTTAGAAAAATACTAGATAAAATACCTAGCACTCGCATGCCAACGTCAGACAGGAAAACATTTTCCCAATACCTAGACCAATGTTATTCCGACATGGAATCCAATCTTAAAAGAACGTTTGAGTCCTTGGATTATATTACAACAACTGCAGATATTTGGTCTGCCAACAACAAAAGTTTTTAGCCTGTTTTTAATGTGTTACTGCTGATTGACCCACCTGAATGTCCCCACCATACATAGCCTCTTGTATCCTGTTGTTTGTCGATTTTAAAGTGAGGCATATTTCTTTGGTCAGACAGTGTGGACAGGGTTAATGTTCGTTCAAGTGAATGGCTGAGTTTTATACGCCATTTTGTTTTACATGTTTACAATTACAATACACTATGTGGAAAGGCTAAGAGATGCCCTTTATTGAAAATTGAAAATAAAGTGATGAAAGGGCCATGATGTTTGTCCATGTATCTTTGTGGTAAATGTGGACATTTGCTTAAAAAAATGGAAAGTAAAGTAACTAGTAGTGAAGTTACTTTTCAAATGCAGTAACTAGTAAAGTAATCTAGTTACAATTTTCAGATGTAACTAGTAACTTGTAACTACCGTAAATCCTCAAATTGTGGCTGGGGTCTTTTATTTACTTAGGCTGTACAGCGCACAGGCCTTTATTTGGGGCAGGCCTTTATTTCTTACTTATTATACGGCTCTTCAGAATGTTCCAAAAAGTTCAGTTGATTTGAACGTTCGCAGGTCTGTAATTGCTTGATATTCACCACTGCGAAAAGTTAATGACCGCTGTCATTGGCAACAGGTTTTGTGCTTCTAATTCACATCTTTCATATCATTCCGCAAGTAGTCTGGTCATTTAACGTAGCGGAAAGTCATTGTAACTTGAAGTCAGCAAGTAATGGGTTGCTAGCAACATCTGGAACTTTAAAGTTCTATTAGCCTGAAGAACAATTTTTTCTTAGCGGAAATCACGAAACGGCAACAAAATCATTAAAAAGAGGTATTTTGGAGGAATGTCTTCTATCGTTTTGGCAAGTAACTGTATAATAACAAATTCGCCTAGTAGGCTGAAACATTTCTTTTCTTATTGCAAACAGCCCATGAAATTAACCAACAACATTAAACATGAGGAGAACATGTATTTATGAAATGCATAAAATTAATTTGTGATGTCTGCTTTGTGCTGATGGACTGATGCTGGTAGGCTACAGTAAAATAGGCTACCGGTACCTTATTTTACCCCCGGCCTGTATTCGCGGCCCGGCCTTTATTTGTCTGTATCGACCACGCCCCCGGCTACTATCTGAAGCCCGGCCTCTAATTGAATCCGGGTCTTTATTTGAGGATTTACGGTAGTTACTTTTTCTGAGTAACTACCCCAACACTGTATGTTACATATGAAAACACTACGGTCAATCACTGTAGACTGCCACAATAGACTAAAACATTGCAGCAGCATCTGAATATTCTTAGGAAAACATAAGACTTACAAGGTACATGTAGACTATCAAATAGTTTACAAGTACAAGTCTTGTAACTGGAAACTGGAAGTAATCTCCCCTTAAAGCATTGCTACCCTACACTCTGTACCTTGGCCTGCAACACAGGTCTACCACTGAGACAGATAAAAGCACTATAGCAACAGTAGCCTCCTGGGGAGACTAGACCTACTTTTTTTTTATTTGGACGTGATTTGATGATAATCAAATTGATCAAACCGAAAAAAAAAAAAACTGAACTGATAAATAATAAAATTGAATTTTCCAAAAAATAAAGCTAATTTCATTGGGTCCTAGCCTAGTGAAGGGTTCATTTACTGATCAATTACTGGTCAGTTACTGATCAATTTTGGAAATGTATAATGGATACAGAGAAGGTTGACTGTACCACCATGGAAGTAAACAGCACTCCATGATATGAATATTTCATCAGACACAATTTTTTAATAATTTGTATTATATTTGAACTACACAGGAAGATATTTTTGTTGTATTTCCATATCTTAACCATTGTCTCAGAGTTTTGTGATCACATACAATTCCTATCTTTTACACATGAAAAAGGCGGTTGAATGAGTTTCCAGGAAAACCATTATGAAATTAAACTTAACTAAATTAACTGAATGCATAGGCTACCAAAATGTTCGAAGGAATTTAAAATTAACACTTTTTATGTATCATGAATTATCGTAGGTGGATATGTTTTTACTAAAGCCAGAGTAAAATACACCAGATATTCTTTACTATTTTTAGCTAAAATTACTTGAGATTCACCACTTTTAACATTGTTTGCCTTTTGGAAGTAGGTTTCAGCGAGATAAAACTGTTGAGCGGCCAATAACCAGGGGTGTAGTGGAGAGTAAACGCACGTAAACGCTGTGTACGGACCTTTTTTTAATTACAAAACAGCGTTTACTCACCTTTTTATGATAGTTTACTTACTTGTCATTATGCAATTTAAAAATATATATTCCGTCGGGTACCAGCTCACAAAAAGCTATACTGAATAGGAAAATATTGGGGGTTGATATAAAATATTTTACGAGAGACCCCAAAAATGCAACTGTGAGAAAGCTGCTGTCCCCTTCACACACCAAAACGTCTCGGTTACTTACGTAACCTCGGTTCCTTAAGCAGGGACCAGAGATAACAAGTTTAGCGTGTACAGTGTTGCCTTGGTTGATACTTCTACGCTCAGTTTTCTTCCAAGGATATTTCCTGAATTTATAGGCTCCTGAAGGGGCGGGCTCAGGAGGGAGCGCGGACGAATCGCAGCCTTTCAGGCGTGAATGGATAAATGCTTCGATTTGGGCCCATGACTGACGTCATGTACCATACTGTTATATCTGGTCCCTGCTTAAGGAACCGAGGTTACGTAAGTAACCGAGACGTTCCTTATCGCAGTAGGACTGCGATATAACAGTATGGGACCGTATATATTCCCGCGTGATAATACAGTGGCAGCCAATCACACACACCAGCTTTATACATTGCTTTTGCCCTCCTAGAGGTTCATACAGCAGCTGGTGGTTAACATTATAGGGCATCCTTTAACATAGGCGGCAGGGATCAGTGATCCCACGCCCGTAGGAAACAACCCTGGGATGGTTCATGTGCGACATAACACGTAGACACTAATGAACACATACACCGCGTTCCACATTATTATGCAAATTACACTTTGCTCAGATTTTCCTAAATAGTAATGCACAGTCAGTCAGTATAATTTTCAAGTCATCAACTGTTAGAGTATAATTCAAATTTGATTGAACAAACCTCCCAATGATAACAGTATTTTTTTCAAAAATAAAAAACCCAAAATGCAGTGTTCCAAATTATTATGCAGTTTCAAGATATTTTATAGGTTGTAAAGAACTAAAAATGGTCATTTGTTGAATTTGCAGCATTAGGAGGTCATATTTACTGAAATCAAAAAAGTTTTAATCAAAAACATCTTAACAGGTCAAGTTACATGTTAACATAGGACCCCTTCTTTGATATCAACTTCACAATTCTTGCATCCATTGAACTTGTGAGTTCTTTGATAGTTTCTGCTTTAATGTCTTTGCAGGATGCCATAATAGCCTCCAAGAGCACCTGCTTGGATGTGAACTGCCTTCCACCCACATAGATCTTTTGCTTGATGATGCTCCAAAGGTTCTCAATAGGGTTAAGGTCAGGGGAAGATGGGGGTCACACCATGAGTTTCTCTCCTTTTATGCCCATAGCAGCCAATGCCCCAGAGGTATTCTTTGCAGCATGAGATGGTGCATTGTCATGCATGAATATGACTTTACTACGGAAGGCACGGTTCTTCTTTTTGTACCATGGAAGAAAGTGGTCAGTCAGAAACTCTACATACTTTGCCGAGGTCATTTTCACACCGTCAGGGACCCTGAAGGGGCCTACCAGCTCTCTCCCCATGATTCCGGGCCAAAACATGACTCCGCCACCTCCTTGTTGACGTCTCAGCCTTGTTGGGGCATGGTGGCCATTCACCAACCATCCACTACTCCATCCATCAGGACCATCAAGGGTTGCACAGCACTCATCCGTAAACAAAACAGTTTAAAAGTCTTCATGTAGTCCTGAGCCCACTGCAACCTTTTTTGCTTGTGAGCTTGGTTTAGGGGTGGCCGAATAACAGGTTTAAGGACACTTGCAAACCTCTTGAGCATCCTACATCTTGAAGTTTGCGAGACTCCAGAGGCACCAGCGGCTTCAAACACCTGTTTGCTGCAATTCAATGGCATTTTAGTGGCTGCTGTCTTAACCCTACGCATTTGTTTGGCAGAAATCTTCCTTATTTTGCCTTTGTCTGAACGAACCCGCTTGTGCTGTGAATCTGTGACAAATTTCTTCACCGTCCGATGATCACACACAATTCTTTTGGAAATATCCAATGTTGTGATACCTTGACCAAGGTATTGCACTATTTGCCTCTTTTCAGCAGCAGAGAGATCCTTTTTCTTCCCCATTTTGCCTGAAACATGTAGCTTGCTTAATAATGTGAAACATCCTTCTTAAGTAGTTTTCCTTTGATTGGGCTCACCTGGCAAACTAATTATCACAGGTGTCTGAGATTGATTTCAATCATCCAAATAGCCCTGAGACACAATACCATCCATGAGTTTAATTGAAAAAAAATGAATGTTTATGACCCTTAAATCCAATTTGCATAATAATGTGGGACGCGGTGTACATCATTATATCGTTCTCAGGCCAGGAGATTCAGAGATCGCCTGCCTGTAGAACACCATGTAAAAAACTAGGTTAAGCCACATCTAACATATAGAATCTAATGAAAGTGTGGCGAGAACTCCAGCTTGCAGCTTTACAAATATCTTCCACTGAGACTCCTTTCAGTAAGGCCCAGGAAGAAGAGACCCCCCGTGTAGAGTGCGCATGCAACTTTTCCGGGGGATCTAAAGACAAACTCTTATAAGACAACACGATAGCCTCTACTATCCAACGGGAGAGGCTCGGTTTTGATAGAGGTCTGCCTTTTGCACGTGCACCAAAGCACACAAATAGCTGATCTGATTGTCTGAATGCCCCAGTGCGCTCTACATAACAGCGGAGAGCGCATACTGGACAGAGCCTATTCAAACGTTCCTCCTCTGCTGACGCAAAAGGAGGAGGCGAGTCACCTGATTGCGGAATGGGGTTGCCACCACTTTAGGTGTGTAAGCAGCATTAGGTCGCATAACCACTCTGTCTCCAGCGATCGAGAACTGAAGCCACGATGGGCTGACGGACAGAGCTTGCATGTCACCAACGCGCTTTGCTGACGTCAATGCCAGTAACAGCGCGGTCTTTAAAGAGACAAACTTTATGTCCACCGTCTCCAGGGGCTCAAACGGAGGCCCTGTGAGAGCACGTAACACAACCAGCAGATCCCAAGAGGGTATGAGGTGTCTCTCCGGCACCCTGAGCCGTCTCACCCCCGCCATGAAGCGTGACGCTAGCGGGTGACTGCCAGGGGAACTGCCATTAATGCCTGTATGGCAGGCTGAAATGGCCGCCAGGTACACTTTGAGAGTGGAAGCCGCCTTCCCCTCATCAAACAACTGCTGTAGGAATTCTAGTATGACGCCCAGCGCGCATTTAACGGGGTCGTGCTGACGCGCAGCGCACCATCGTTCGAAACTGCGCCACTTTAGCGTATACAGAGCCCGTCTCGACACCGCTCGGGCACTCTGTATCGTGGCTACCACCGCGTCTGATAAGCCTGACGCTAGGAGCCTGCACCTTTCAGGTGCCAGGCTCTGAGACGCCACAGCTCCGGATGGGGATGCCACACTGTCCTGTGTGCCTGTGTTAGGAGGTCTCTCCGCAGAGGCAGCTCCCAGGGCTGTTGCACTGACATATTGATTAGGTCCGCTGCCCATGGCTGGTTGGGCCAGTGGGGGGCTATCAATAACAATTCTCTGCCCTCGTTCGCTACTCTGCTCAGCACCTGCTGGAGGAGCGGAATCGGGGGAAAGGCATATAGGCGCAGGTTCGGCCACTGGTGGCCCAGCGCGTCTATGCCGAGTGGGGGGTTGTCGCCCCCTAGCGAGAACCAAAGAGGGCAGCAGGTGTTCTGTCTGCTCGCAAACAGGTCCACCTGCGCCCTGAAAAAACGCAGCCAGATCTGCTCTATCACCTGAGGGTGTAGACACCAATCTGCTGCTTGAGGGTCGCCCCTCGACAACAGGTCCGCCCCGTAGTTGAGGTGACCTGGAATATGAACTGCCCTGAGGGAACGGATGTGAACCGCTGCCCACAGGAGCAGGCGGTTCGCCCAATGGTGCAGTGACGGGGCGCGCACTCCGCCTTGACGGTTTATATACGCCAACGCCGAAGTGTTGTCCGTCCTTACCAACACATGCTGACCACTCAATCTGGGCAGAAAGTGTCGCAGTGCCAGGACCACCGTCCGCAGTTCTAGCACATTTATATGTGACGCGGCCTCTGTCGCAGACCAGAGACCGTTCACGCCTCTCCCCTCGCAGACCGCTCCCCACCCTCTGGTGGAGGCGTCTGTGGTTACCACTACGCGGCGCGTCACTATGCCAATAGTGCCTGACGCCACGAGGAACCAGGGGGTTCTCCAGATTGCCAGGGCTTTCCTGCATCTGGAGGACACCGTTATTCTGCGTTATTTGTCTTTGACTGCGTTGAGTCTCAGAGACAGATACCACATTTGGAAAGGCCGCATGCGCAACATCCCCAGCGGGAGAGCGATTGCGGTCGATGCCATCATTCCCAACAGGCGGTGGCAGCAAAGCGTCGAGACTGACTGTCCTAGTCGGAACTGATGCACGCATGATCTGATGGCATTTATTCGGTCTTGAGACAGCCTGACCTCCATGGAGGTGGAGTCTAGAACCATGCCTAGGAAATGCGTAGTCTGGCTTGGGCACAGCACGCTTTTTTCCAAGCCGAGCAGAAATTAACCAATCGTCCAAATAATTGAATAAGCGTAGTCCGCGTAGTCGTAATGGGGCGATGGCTGCTTCCACGCACTTTGTGAAAACCCTCGGTGCCAAGCTAGGCCGAACGGGAGTGCGTGGAACTGGTATGCTAATCCTCCGAACACAAACCTCAGAAATCTTCGATGTCTGTGGTGGATCGGGACGTGGAAATACGCATCTTTTAAGTCTATCGTGATGAACCAATCGTTTGGTCTTATGAACTGCACTAGCCGGCGGGGGGTCAGCATTCTGAACTTCAGCGGCATGAGTGCTTTGTTCAACACACGTAGATCTAATATTGGCCGATAGTTCCCGTCCTTTTTGGGGACCAGGAAATAACGGCTGTAGAAGCCTGAAGCTGCCTCCTCTGGAGGCACTATACTTATCGCTTCTTTTCGGAGCAGGGAGTCTATCTCTTTCCGTAGGAAATGAGACTGCCCCTGCTGCACCACTGATTGGATCACTCCGCTGAATGGCGGAGGGGGACGGGCGAATTGCAGCACATACCCCTTTGTGATCGTTCTCAGCACCCATGGTGACACTGCGCATGCACGCCAACTCGCTGCGCAGCCTGCCAGGCTGGGCTTTGAGTTGAATTGGTCGGGAACTAACCCGCTCATGGTCAATGAGTCTAAGCCTAGATCTGCGCCCGCTCCGCCTAGGGAGGGGGACGAGATCTGGTTTGGAAAAAAAAATGAGGGGTGCGAGTGCACTGTGTGCACCGCGGGGGGAGTCGCACAAGCATGCCGTAGCACTGCGCCTACTGGTGCAGGGGCTGAGACATTTGAGTGTGGTGCTTGTGAGAACCTGCATACCGTGCTTGACATGATTTTTGCATGAGAGCAACAGGCGGATTTCTTGTGTCGGGCAACTGTCAACATCAGGTGGCCGGAGGCTTGCCCTTGCCCTTCCCGCGGCGCGCAGCATGCTGCCGCGGGGCTTGGGCTGCGCTCTGGGTCGGGCGCGCAGCTGGCTGCTGCTGTGCTGCAGGCTGAGCGGCAGGGCGGAAGGGGTGCTTTTGCCAGCCTCTCCTGGTGGGCATCTTAGCCGGGGGGGCTGGCGAGCGGAACCCGCTACGTTTCTGGCCCGGGGTGGGCGCAAGTGTGTCCTGAGGAGGACTGCTCGCCCGGCCCGCTAGAGTTAGGCATCCAAGCCTGGAATGCCTCCTTGCTCTTCTGTTGCTCCTCGAACTTGGTAGCACTTGGTAGAACTCCCCGTCCAGCAGCGAGGCCTGCACGCTGGGAGGGGGAGGGAGAGGGAGCCCGAGGCAGCCGGCTGCTCTCAGCGCAACCTCGTGGAGCTACTGGCCCAGTCTCCGTGATGTGGCCGGGGGAGAGGTTGCCCGCGGCCGAACATCCAGACTGAGCTGCATGTCC
This sequence comes from Clupea harengus, assembly GCF_900700415.2. Lineage (NCBI taxonomy): Eukaryota > Metazoa > Chordata > Actinopteri > Clupeiformes > Clupeidae > Clupea > Clupea harengus. The sequence goes on along the minus strand of NC_045163.1, from coordinate 15,821,614 downwards.
TCCTCGTCCGAGTCATGCTCGTCCGAGTAGTCAAGCAGACTCTCGTCGTCCAGGCCGAAGTCCAGCTCCGGCGTAGGCCGGTCTCCGCCTGGGGGTAGCTCCACCTCCTCGTGGCCCGCGGCCAGCAGGCTGGCAGGCGACGGCGACGGGGAGAGGCTAGCATGTGCAGCTGCAGCTGGAAAGCGGCTGCTAGCACTAATGCTGCCCAAGGCTGAAGGCGCACTCGGTCCTTCGGGGATGATAACCCCGGATGGAGCCGGTGTTGCCCTCTCAGCGTCCACGCGCTCCCATAGCGCGAGGCGCTTCGTAGCCTTAGCTAGCACAGATGCCACAGGCAGGGTCGACGCCTGAGAGCGCCGCCTCAGCAAGGGCCCTGCCGAGGCAGGCCGCGCAACGGCGGTGGTGGTCGCCCTTGACCCATGCGTGCCCGCAGTCGGGGTATTGCCTGGACATCGTTTCTGAAATTAAAAGAAAGTATTAATTTCACAAGCACACTATCAACAACTGACACGTTGGTTAGCAAAAAGCTAGCAGGCTAGTCAGAAACTTAGCCGGCTAGTTAGCTAGGATAGCGACTCTACTTTCTTAAATCAATTGAGTCAATGAATCTTGTACCGCCCTGAGCTAGTGAGGGTAAAAGAACCCGAATAACTCACCAACTCGTAGAGAGCAAAGCACAAAAGATTCTTTGAAATATGAATGAGCGTAGGAATGAATATACTCAGACCGGGTACTTCGCTTGCGAAGTTTTCAAAGAGGATATTTCCGTGTCGCGCTCCTGAATTTATAGGCTCCTGAGGGGGCGGGCTCAGGAGGGAGCGCGGACGAATTGCAGCCTTTCAGACGTGAATGGATAAATGCTTCGATTTGGGCCCATGACTGACGTCATGTACCATACTGTTATATCGCAGTCCTACTGCGATAAGGAACCATGCACGAGTGAATCCCTAGTACAGATATGTGACGGAGGGGAGCAGCTGCATGCAACAGCTGACTTACAGTTCCCGTCGAGCATGTGTAGGAGTATTTGTCAGTCCCTTCATGACATTTACATATTCTTGGATAAACATTATTAACAAATTATAGATGCTTTGGGGTCAGCGGCTCTTCAGGATTTCCCCAAGTGAATAATTTAATGCCAGTGTTACAGCCACCTCTCAACATTCCCCCTAAGCATTTACAGGCGATATCATTTAGATAGTATTAAATAAATAAACATCAAGTAAATCCTAGTTATAAATTATCATCCTAGTAGGCTTATTTCCGGGGTCTTCCAGATCACACAGAATCATTGTTTATCTCTACAATGTCCTCCGGGTTGACAGAAACAGATGTAGGTCATTTTAATTATAATGACTAATGTTGTAGTGTTGAGTTGAGAATGTTGAGAATAAAACAGAACAGAAAGATAAAATGCAGTTTTTTAATGTTGGCCTGAAAATAAAAAAACAAATACAGTGAGGTTAAAACATAAAACATACATTCAAATACACATACATCGTCTACAAACTTTTAAAAGTGCTTTAGACAAATTGCATGTCACATTCTTCAAATATACAACACACTGGCTAACCAAAGGTTGATATTTATTATAACAACCTCATATTAATTTCACATCAAACACCTAATTATAGCAGACAAGTACTAAAATAATAAACAAAAGTTTTGAAAGCCATAATAATAAATCTTACCTACTGGTCTTATCTTATCCACTGTGGTGGCTGCCAGCAACTGCTTGCCAAAATGTAACTATACCGCTAAGACCCTGTCTGATCAAGTTGCTTGTTGACACGTGGGGTCTGGACATGCCAACCTGACAAACACATTTTTGCTGTGACTGCTGCATTCATTTCTGACTGTCTCTGCCAAAGAACTCAACAAGTTAATTAAGGACACCTGTAACAGATGCAGAAGAGATGCTGAGCTCAGCATATGGGATGCATGTACGTGTCAGTGAGATAAAAAAAAAAATATTGAAGTTGTTCTTTATATTATTCTTATTCAGTGAGAGCCACCATATGGATGGCTATACCCTTAGTGGTACAGTTGATGCCATTGACACAAGTGACTTGAATGTACAGTATCTTACATATTCATCTATCCATAAAACATAACGTGTTTTTATCCATTAAAATATCACAATGTTGACATAATTATAGATTGTATAAAGCAGGGAAAAGTTAAGCGGAGAGTGGAGGCGACGATCGTGCAACTGTGCAATTGTGGGAGTGCTACTGTGCTTCTACGTAGAGTCAGGCTATGGGTACCAGCTCACAAAAAAGTTGTATAGGCCATTCGATGAGAGATATATATTCCTATATTGAATAGGAAAATATTGGGGGTTGAAATAAAATATTTTATGAGAGACCCTTTCACAGCCCAAAAATACCACCGTTAGAAAGCTGCTGTCCCCGTCACGCAACAAAATCATGTATGAGTGAAACCCTAGTACAGACATGTGACGGAGTGGAGCAGCTGCATGCAACAGCTGACTTACAGTTCCTTGTGTAGGAGTATTTATCAGTCCCTTTGGTTGGCAGCTTAACAAGTTTCATTCATGACATTTACAAATTCATTCCATTCATGACATTCATGACATTTACAAATTCTTGGATAAACATTACTAACAAATTATAGATGCTTTGTGGTCAGCGGCTCTTCAGGATTTCCCCAAGTGAATAATTTAATGCCAGTGTTACAGCCACCTCTCAACATTCCCCCTAAGCATTTACAGGCGATATCATTTAGATAGTATTAAATAAATAAACATCAAGTAAATCCTAGTTATAAATTATCCTCCTAGTAGGCTTATTTCCGGGGTCTTCCAGATCACACAGAATCATTGTTTATCTCTACAATGTTCTCAGGGTTGACAGAAACAGATGTAGGTAATTAGAATTAGAATGACTACTGTTGTAGTGTTGAGATATAGTGTTTGAATAAAACAGAACAGAAAGATAGAATGCAGTTTTTTAATGTTGGCCTTATCTTATCCACTATGTTGGCTGTCAGCAACTGCTTGCCAAAATGTAACTATAGACCCTGTTCCATACTAGGTAATATCTTGGAGTGTCTGATCAAGTTGCTTGTTGACACGTGGGGTCTGGACATGCCAGCCTGACAAACACATTTTTGCTGTGACTGCTGCATTCCTTTCTGACTGTCTCTGCCAAAGAACTCAACAAGTTCCTAAGGGACACTTGGAACAGATGTCGAAGAGATGCTGAGCTCAACATATGGGATTCATGTACGTGTCAGTGAGATAAAAAATATTGAAGTTATAATTCTTATTCAGTGAGAGCTACCTTATGCATGGCTATACCCTTAGTGGTACAGTTGATGACATTGACAGAAGTGACAGGGGCTCATGTCCTAGTTCAGAATCACAGCAAAAAACATGTGTCAGTGGGAAAGATGGCCGTGGGAGTGTGCAGCAATGTACAGGATAAAATTAGGCCATATGCTGCCTAAAGCAGAACAGCTTGCCATGTGCTGCCTAAAGCAGAACAGCTTGCCATGTGCTCACAGTTGCAAGAAATGATAGGGATCAAATGCCGTCTGTATAATTTCATACCTATATCTTATATGTTTGATTTGATTACTTCAAGTTTCATGGTCAGTGTCCGAGAACTTCAGCCCATCCATACTGTGTGTGTCTGGCCTTCCCTTTTACCAGCAAAACAATGTATTCCCCATTTAGGTATATCCCAGTGAGGATGAGTCTATTGTGAAAGCATGGGCTCTGTCATATCCAGGAGGAGGCTGGTGATTTCATCCATACAGTGTCTCATGAAACGAAGCACACTAGAATAGTTTTATCCACTGACACAAGCCATGAGTTTACCTATGGTGAATTTATCCCATAGACCAGGGAGAGGCACCAGTCCATCCTTGTGGTGCCAAGTGTGTTTTTAGTGTTTTTCTCTGTCTCTTTTTTCCTTCTTATGCAAACCACAAACTCTGGACTTTGTTGATGTCAGTCTTTCAGAAGGAGGTTACCATATCATCATGGTGTACCCATGTTTGACATAATGTTGAGGAGGAGCAACACTTTAAACACTATTTGATGGCCAAAGCTGACACATCTGGCCTCAGTGCTGATCCAGGTTCTGTGAGTTGTAACATATTATTAAGTTATCATCTGTGGCATTAATTACATGCAATAATTCATTCAATTATTTTACTGTAGTATTACTCCTTATTTACAACAGTGAGATGCTATTAAACATTACTTAACAATACTTAAATAAACTATAACTATAAAAATGTAATAGAACGTAAATGTTGAATTAATCAAACCATAGAAATTGTTTTGTTTCTGGTTACTGTTGCTACAACAAAAATACTTTGTAGAATGTTGTGAAATTAGCTTACTAACTAATGACTGCACATCCTTGTTTTACCATAACCATTAAGACCCCCTCCTGTGAAAATCAAGTTGTTAACCTTGTTAATATGCCCATGTGGTGTTTTTTTTTTAAATATGATACACAATATCGTATAAGAGTAATAAGCAGTCATCGCCATGGCTGTGTATTTCCACCTTGGACCACTGTGTCCAAAGTGTACGAATTAAATGTCTCAAAAACACGTAATCATACAGCCTGGGTTTCATATGTAACATACATAAGAACCCAATCCCATCAATTTGCGGGTTTGGGATTTACATCAAATGAGAGCTATCAGAGACAGGTGTGGCTGATTTGCATATTCGTAGATCGGTGAATACTTTTAGGGGTTTCATTAATGTCGGGAGAGAAACTTTAAGTACCATTAAGTACTAGTTATTGATTATGAATGTCTCAAAAAATATCATAATTATCTTATAATTCTTAAAAATGTCCAAAGATAAATATGACTAATAAACCAATCTTGCTGAGAAGCTGGCTTGAAAGTCCTTCCTGTTTCCCAAAACATAGCACAATATCAAATTATATACACCACTTAGTAAAGCTACTTACAAGTAAATGTAAATAAAATGTCTTAATACAACTCTGCTTTACTTTTTGATTTAATATGTGTTTGTTGGATGTGGATTGATGTAATATTACTTCAACCTCGCACATAACAGACAAACATGATTCAAGTATTTTGTGATTTTGTTTGTTCAGACTCATTTGAAATACTTTTGTGCAGGGACGTGCACAGGGAGGGGGGGCCTAGGTTGCCCGGGCAACTGCCCGTCTGTCCTCCTCGACTCAAGCTGCCCCTCTGAGGGAACGAGTCGTTCACCTCCCGTGTCTTCGGGTCAATGAACGATCGGGAGGTGAACGATTCGTTCATCTGCCGGATACAGATCTTCGGGTCAATGTTTCGTTCTTCTGCCAACCGAGTCTTCGGATCAATGATTCGTTCATCTGCCGGATACGGATCTTTTGATCATTTTTCACGTGACTTGCATAGGCTCAGTACTGGTAGCTAGAGGAAACAGAAATGATTCGTTCATTTTCCGACTCGGTCTTCGGATACGGATCTTTGGATCATTTCCCACGTGACCTGCATTCAACGAATAATTTCTGTTTCCTTGGCTGAGCATATGCAAGTCCCGATGCGTGGCCACGAGAAAATGAACGAATCTTTTTTTGAGAGGACTCGTTACTCTCGAGTCCTTGTAAGGATTCGTTCAAAATGAACGAATCGTTCACGAACGACACATCACTAAGGTGCGGTGCTACACGCGAGCCTGCATTTTTGCCTCGAGAGACGGTCACGGTTATCTTGTGTGGCTTAATCGATGCGCAACATCTTTGACGTGGTAAGAACAGGTGAGTTTTAATTTGTGGAAATGAATAACAAACGAAGAATCATCATCAAGTTATATGAAATGCAAGGCTCAGTTTGACATGTTTAGCCTAAAGAATCAGGCAGCTAGCTTGCCTGCCAGACAACCAGCCCTTTATCACATGCTAGTTTTTTGGTAGTCTGCTGATGGTTAGTTTCTAACATTTCGTTTTAACAAGAAGAATAAATGATGGAAGTAATGCATCACATGAATTATTTCATTCAAAATGGTTAAATAACTAAATCCTACCACTGTTTTGGGTGTTGTTAAGTGTTGAGTGCGGTAGAAGCTAGAATGTCTACGGAAAAGAGAAGGATTCAGGAGAGAGAGAAGCAGCTAAAGGAGGCAGCAAAGGGGAGCACATCTTTGCAGAGTTGGTTACAAAAAAAGCAAACCAACAGGTGAGACAGAGACATTGCATTGTGATAAAGATGACAATGGGTAAGCCAATTAATTAATGTGAAACAGGCTCATATTTTCAGACTAATATTTTAAGCCTACTAATGGCAATTTATTATAATTACATTACATTTAAGATGAGGAGCAACACAAGCCTCCTGACCAGAGGAAAATGTGGACCAGGAGAGACATATGACAGGTAGACCTAAGTGCTGATCACCAAATATGAGATAAAAGGACCATGTTAGAAAGTACAGGGATAAAGAGCCATATGCTAAATAATTGTAATCTTTAAAAAAGTATAGGCTATTTTAGTGATCCTTTCAAAGACATTGCCTGAGCAGAACAAAAATAACATACCACTGCTTCTAGTGGGCCTTAATATAGTAATGATTATGGCAATAACAATAATATATAATTGGACAGTTAATGAGCCAAGTACATCAACTGCAGACAAAGAGCCAGAGCCAGACCCAGATGAGAACAGAACAGACTTGGAAAACAGGGAAAGGAGAGACGACGCAGAAAGTCAGGACAGGATGCCACAAGGGAGGATATTGAGATGGAGAGTGAGGCAGAATCCATGAATTTGCTGAGATTGAGTAATCCAACAGATCCAGCTCATGTACAGAGCAATAATCTTAAATTCAATCAGGCCTTTATCAAATTTTCACATTCAGTCGGGCCTTGCCGTCCTATTGTGAAGTTCCCAAAAATGCAGAAGGGCGCTCTTTTCAAGCCCACTGGTATGATGATGACACCTGGCTTGAATGTTCTTCACATAATGGTGCCATTCTCAAATGAATTTCTGTATTTGAGTGTTTTATTTATTACTATTAATAAAGACTCTGTTCTTCTCAGTTACAGTCCGTGTGTTTTTTTTTTTTTTGCCCTTCAAAATTCCTGTGCACGTCCCTGCTTTTGTGTATACCTAAACTGATTAATTTATGGTATTCATTAGCATTTAGAAAATGAAACACCTTGAAATAGCATTTTCTATCTGGAGATGTTCTTGATGGTAAAATATGTGGCTATTTTTTTACTATGAGCAGAAAGAAATTGGAATAAAAAGTTCAAGGATGGGGCACATTGAGCAAATATGTTTAAATTAATATGAATGTTTGTTTTCACCATCAACCTAAAATAGTTAAGTTGTCCTATACTTTCACTTCAATGGAAATCAAGTTCCCTTAGTAATAATCATATTGAATAATTAGAGTGCAATGGCTACACTATAAATCTATTTGTCTATCTAATTGTGCTTTTATGGCCGAGTGCTTTCTTGTCTGTTTTTGATGGTAAATTAGTTTTTTAGTGGTACATTTTACTACATTCAATTTTGTTTCCCTGTATAGGCTGTGCCCTTACACCTCTCTGATATAAATAGCATGAAATGAATATGCCGATCAAATATGAATGTGCTGTATTCTATTTATGCCCCACACACATACACAACATGTCTCAGTAGTAATTTTTGGGCAGTTTTAAAACTAGTGAATTTTAGGGCAACTTTCCAAAAGTACAGGGCACAGCAGTGTTACTGCTGGTGTTCAGTGATTAAGCTGTGTGGACTGTGTGGAAACTCTACATTACCCAAAGTACAAAACAGACCTCACATTAAAGAAATTAAAACCAGAAGAAAAATAAGGAGACTTCCTTAGCCTTGTGACACTATACTTCTAACCTGTTCCAGGGTAACCATGTTGATCTGTTCGGATATCCTTATGAAGGGTCTTCAAATACATTCAACCTACTTCCAACTACATAGTTGAAACATCAGCTAATCATGCTGTCATTTGTATTAGAGTGGAGTTGTATCTGCCCAATGTGTTTTTAAGCTCCTGCAGCATAGTGATACTGATACTGGTTGCAAGCTATTAGTCATGCTTGTGAATTTTCTGTCAACACTGTCATAAATTAGTTAGTTTGGACACATTGGGAGAGGTGTATATTTTGGGAAAGGGATCAACTGGCTTGAACTGCAAGTGAAATTGCCAAAGCACTAAATGAGACACAGAAGTATTTTTGAGGATCTGACTATATGAATGACTTAATGGCTATGATCCATGTTCTTCAGTCTTATACATACTCATACAATCATACAATTGCTATGTGGTTTTAACCCTTGGGATAACACTTGTCCTACTACAGATTTTTTTTTTGTTTCTAAAAACCCATATAGCCTATGCCCAGGTTCTGGAAAACCATATAGAACTGGTGGTAGGTGTGGGCAGTATTGATGGCGGTGGCGATACTCGCCTATTTATGCTATGGAGGGTGTGTAAAACATTCAAGATCTCATGACAGATAACCTAGCTATGAACTAGGATTTTATTAGGATCCCCATTAGCTGATGCAGAACATCATTCCTGGGGTCCACACAAAACATAAAACAGGACAACAGATAAGACCATTACAGACAAAACAACCAAATTATTGTAGCGATCTCAGGCACTACTCAGAGAGGGGTTTCTGTAAATGATTACTTTATTGTTTACATCCATGGGAACTTTAATCACTGTGACTGCTCATCACTAAACCGCGAGCACGAAGAGGCTCAACAACAAGAAACGTTATCTTATCCAGGTGTCCCCGCCCCCCGGCTACTCTGCCAGCCCCCGCAGCGCATAGCAACCCACACATGAGCTGCCGCGGCTGACAGAGAGCAAGGACACAGGCACACAGACATCACAATGAACATTAACATTAAAACATCAACACATACAGGTCGCTACATTACCCCCCCACTACAAAGTTCCTCGTCCACGAGGGAACAAACAAAGTCTGCATAACGCTGGGGCTGTCTCCTAGCCCTTTGTGGACGTGAGACGGGGGGTAACAGGCTTAACCCAGGGGCAGGGGGAGTGGGCTGAGACCCGAGGGCCACAGGGACCGAGTCAGGGTCACCCCCATCAGGCACTGGCTGTGGGGGGTGCGGTGTGTGTGTGTGTAGTGAGAAGGGGGGTAACAGGTTTAACCCAGGGGCAGGGGAAGTGGGCTGAGACCAGGGGGCCACAGGAACAGAGTCAGGGTCACCCCCATCAGGCACGGGCTGTGGGGGGTGCGGTGTTTGTGTGTGTAGTGCAGGGGGTTGGGGTTGGGTGCGTGGGGTACCTGGAACCTGGGGCAAGGCATTGCCTTGATAGGGGGCCAGTCTGTCTCTGTGCAGTGCAACCTTCCGTCCTCGTGGCGGTAGCTGCACCCGATACACCACCTCCCCCATCCGCTCCAACACCCTGCAGGGCCCCACCCACTGACTGTCGAGCTTTGGACACCGGCCCTTTTTTCTTTGTGGGTTGTACACCCAAACAAGCTCTCCAGCCTGGAAATGCCTACCCCGTGCCCGCACGTCATAATTGCGCTTTTGCCTTGCACCAGCACTTTCCTGATGCACCCGGGCAAACGCATGGGCAGACTCAAGCCTGTCCTGGAGCCTCCTCGCATATTCAGGGCCTGGGGGAACAACAGGGGCGTCTGGAGGCCGCCCAAAGGCCAGCTCTGCTGGTGTGCGGAGCTCCCTCCCTAGCATGAGGAGTGCTGGGGAACAAGTGGTCGACTCCTGGACTGCAGACCGGCACGCCATGAGCACCAGCGGCAGATGCTCATCCCAGTCTCGCTGATGCTCTGATGTCAGTATGGCCAGCTGCTGACCCAGTGTGCGGTGAAGCCTCTCCACGAGCCCGTCACTTTGAGGCCGTAACGGGGTGGTGCGTGTCTTCTGTATGCCCAGGCGGCTGCACATGGCAGCGAATACCCGGGACTCAAAATTTCTCCCCTGGTCACTGTGCAGTGTGTCAGGCAGCCCAAACCGGCTGAGTATGCCTCCCAGCAGGGCATCTGCCACAGTCTCTGCTTCCTGGTTTGGGAGGGCATAGGCCTCTGGCCACTTTGTGAAATAGTCAATAACAGAGAGGATGTAGACATCACCCTTGTTTGTGCGGGGAAGCGGGCCCATCACATCTACAGCTACTCTCTCCATGGGGGCCCCCACTAGATGCTGCTGCAGCTGGGCATGTGACCGACCTGTTGGGCCTTTCCGTGCAGTGCATAAGTCACACCGTCTGCAGAAGTCCTCTACGTCCCGCCGAAAGTGGCCCCAATAGAAGCCTTGGCGGAGGCGGCGGAGCGTTTTGGTCACACCAAAGTGGCCTGACCCCGAGGCTCCGTGCATGCCCTGCAGTACAGCTGTCCTCAGGCCCTTGGGACCACCAGCTGCCAACGCTCCTCCCCTGTAGCAGGCTCTTTCCACGCCCTCTGCAGCACCCCGTCGATCAGACGCAGCGAGTTGAACTTTGACCACAGCCCCTTGGTGGCCTGTGAGAGTCTCGCCACCTCTTCCCATGGCGGCCTCTGCTGTGACTCCACCCACTGATGCACAGGGTGTAGGTCGGGGTCGAGTTCCTGCTGTTGCCTCCATTCCCCCACACTCACCATCTGCAGCTCCCGGCAGTCAACCACTTCTGCCCGCCGCACTGCCTTCAGCTGCTGCTGCTGCTGCTCCTCCTCACACAGTTCATGCTCCCGACTCTCCCTCCGTTCACAGTGGTGGCACCCGTCTGCAGCACACGGGCGACGGGAGAGGGCGTCTGCATTGCTGTGTTGAGCTCCTGCCCTGTGCACCACTGTGAAGTTATAAGCCTGGAGCTCCTCCAACCACCTGGCGACCTGCCCCTCCGGCTCCCTGAATGACATCAGCCACTGGAGAGCTGAATGATCAGTTCTCACAGTGAAGGGCAGACCGCACAGGTAATATTTAAAATGGCGCACGGAGAGCACCACTGCCAGGAGCTCTCGCCGGGTCACGCAGTAGCGCTTCTCAGCCTTGTTGAACACCCGGCTGAAATACGCCACTACCCTCTCCCCGTCTGCACCCACCTGAGACAGCACTCCTCCAGCACCCACCCCACTGGCGTCAGTGTCCAACATAAACGGGAGAGAGGGGTCAGCTGGAGCCAGCACAGGTGCATCGCTGAGGCCCCGGCGCAGCTGGTCGAACGCCCCCTGGCATGCATCTGTCCAGACAAACTCTCTGTCCTTATGCAACAACTGGAACAGAGGGGCAGCGATGCACGAAAAACCCCGTACAAACCTCCGGTAGTATGAGGCGAGGCCCAAGAAACTTTTCAAGTCCTTTTGAGTGGACGGGACGGGCCAGTCTGCCACTGCCTGCACTTTGTCCTGCACAGTGCTAATTCCCTCCCGCCCCACTCTGTGTCCCAGAAAAGTCACCTGACGCTGCATGAAATGGCACTTATCCGGGTGGAGTTTCAGCCCTGCTGCCCGGATCCTCTCCAGCACGCGCCGTAACGACAACAGAGCAGCATCGAAAGAGGGTCCATGTGCCAAGATGTCGTCCAGATAAACCAGGCACTCCTGACGTGGGATGCCAGTCAACACCTGGTCCATCAGTCTGGCGAAGGAAGCAGGGGCGTTGCATAAGCCAAAACTGAGGACCTTAAACTGCCAGAGCCCACGTCCAGTGCAAAAGGCAGTCTTTGGTCGGGCAGATGGGGCGAGAGGCATCTGGTAATAGCCGGAGCGGAGGTCCAGTGAGGAAAACCAGGCAGAGCCTGAGACTAAGTCCAGAGACTCATCCACGCGGGGTAGTGGATATGAGTCTTTCTTAGTTACCCCATTCAGTGGCCTGTAGTCAGAGCAGAGGCGCCACTCACCATTCTTTTTGGGGACCATGACCACTGCAGCTGCCCAGGGGCTGTCTGATGGCTCGATGACGCCTGCCTGCAGCATGTTCCCGACAGCTTTGTCACACGCCTCTTGCCGTGCCAGCGGAAGCCGGCGGGGACGGCACTTTATCGGGCGGGCGTCTCCGGTGTCAATCTCATGCTCCACCAGCTGTGTTCGCCCAACGTCATCCTCCCTCAGTGCAAAGCTGTCTTTAAACTCTACTAACAGCCGCCACAACAGCTCCTGCTGTTGTGAGTCCAGGTCATCACAGTTCTCCATCCAGATTTTCGTGATGGCAGACCGCCTCGCCTCCTCCTCCGTCTGGGGCAGCAGGGACACCTCCTCCTCCGTCTGGGGCAGCAGGGCCGGAGACGAGCAGCCCATGCTGTTGGGGGCCGGCACTGCCAGCAGGGGTGGAGAGGAGTTGGGTGCTGTCACCTCTGTCTCTAGCTGAGGGGGAGGTGACTGAACAGCAATGCTGTGGGCGTGGAGTGGTGGCCTGTTAGGGAAACACGCACCCTGATGTCGTGAGGGGTTTTGGGGAAAAGGGGGGTGTGGCCCGCGGCTCTACCGTGCCAACTTCTCGTGCCGGCAAAGTAGTGGGTGCAGCGACTGGTGGTGTCACGGCCGACAACGCGATGACAGGCCCGTCCTGAAACCTCAGCGTGCCTCTGCCCAGGTCCAGCTGACAGCCCGTGGCCTTCAAGAAATCCAGTCCCAGTATGCACGGGTCCTGCACGCTTGCCACCCACACTGGGTGGCGGACAGCTTTCCCCCCCACAGTCAGTGTCATTTCGCCCCTGCCTTTCATGGGTGCCAGCCCGCCCGTGACTGTGCGCAACTGCACAGTGGTGGGCTCTAACTGAGTCCAGCCTGGCACCACATCAGGTCTCACCAGTGTCACTGTGGACCCCGTGTCCACAAGAGGACGTGACAAAAGTCCCCAACACAAGTCCGCCCTACCACTACCACAGGCTCCGTGGGCATGTTGTCGTCTGCTTCTGGGGGGAGTGGGCCCTGACTCCCCCGTCTGTGTTGTCGGGCCTTTCCTGCAGACGACGAAAAGGAAGAGGATGGGGCTGGGGTCCGCACAGCCTCCCCTATGCGGACCCCGGGTCGTTTCCCGGACCCTTGGGTGCTTTTGGGCACTGCCTGAGGAAGTGACCAGGCTGGCCACACCCCCAACACACCCTGGGGGATGTGTGCGGGGTACGGGTTGACTGGATAGACATAGCCCGTATCAGTTCCGTCAGCTCAGATGCCCATGCCGGCTTCTCCAGGCCATCGTTGGTGCCCACTGCCACTCTTGTTATGGGCATGCTCTCACTGTGGCTACCTCCAGCTGGCACACCCCACACAAACTCCCTCTCCACTGCTAACTCCAATGCAGCCTGCAGAGATCGAGGGTGCTCCAGCTGTACCTGCACACGCAGCTCAGTGGGGGACAGAGCTCTGATGAACTGGTCTCTTGCCAGCTCGCTCTGTACATCAGGTGGCATGTGTGCATATGCCTGCCGAGTGAGGCTCTCAATGTCATTTGCTAATGCCCGCAGGGGCTCCCCTGGGAGTCTGTACCTGTTGCTGAGTTCATTTGTTAGCAGGCCAGGCTGCACACATTGTCCAAAGCGCCTCTTTAATGCAGCCACCAAAGCCCCATAATCTTGCCTGTCTTCTGGGCTAACCAACAAAAGGCATTTTAATGCATCGTCTGTGAGGCACATTGCAAGCTGCAGGGCTTTATCTCTCTCCGTCCACTCCCCTGCATGAGCCAGCAACTCAAACTGTGCATGGAAGGCCTCCCAATCTGACTTACCCCCGTACTTGGGTGTTTTCACTGGGGACCATGTGCTATGGGCGCCGCCATGATTGACGTTCTTACAGTCACAGTCCGCCCCTCCCCCACTCCTCGGATGCTCCGCGCGGGACTTTGACTTTGAACCTGCAGCCATGCCAGCCTCCGAAGCCATCCTCGACGCCGAATCCCGTAACCGAGATCTTGCCTGTTCCATCCTCTGAAACTCCTCAGACCATCGGCCAGGACCACTGTCTCCCTCCTCCTTAACTTTCACGCCAGAAAACTTCTCCATGACGTTAAACAATGTCCTCCGCAAAAAAACGTAGCCGCTAGCTAAACTGATAATTAACTACCAAAAAAAACGATAAAGAACTTGTCTCTCTAGCTCACTCACTTTATTTATAGTTCACTTCTGACACCAATTGTAGCGATCTCAGGCACTACTCAGAGAGGGGTTTCTGTAAATGATTACTTTATTGTTTACATCCATGGGAACTTTAATCACTGTGACTGCTCATCACTAAACCGCGAGCACGAAGAGGCTCAACAACAAGAAACACGTTATCTTATCCAGGTGTCCCCGCCCCCCGGCTACTCTGCCAGCCCCCCGCAGCGCATAGCAACCCACACATGAGCTGCCGCGGCTGACAGAGAGCAAGGACACAGGCACACAGACATCACAATAAACATTAACATTAAAACATCAACACATACAGGTCGCTACATTATATTAAAATCAGAAAAGTATAACTAACAATATTCTTTTTCTCGCCACCATATTACTATACATATTCGTATACACTTATATTTAAGCAATATAGTACGAGTGCGAGTGGGGTACGTAGGGGATATTCCCACAGGTGGTGTTCGGCCGTAGCCACGAGGCCGGAGTCCGAGTGGCGCAGGCAACAACATCCGTGGGAATATCCCTTACCTACCCCACTCGCACGAGTACTATATTGCTTTTATGAAACAATTTTATAGTCAACCAATTAACATTTAAACACGAAGTTATTGATGAAAAAAAAATTATTTCGCCATTGTTTCTCCGCAACAAAAAAATGGTTCCATTGTCAACGTCTTTTGGAATTATAAGAACTTTGAATTAACGGTTATCGCTTAATTGTATCAACGCGCTATAGAATGTTTCATCGCGGAGTGATTTATTATTAGCTGTGAAAAGTCTGAGTTGGGATGTATGGAACGTCTCTCGTTCAATCAGAAACAGCTAAATAATTCGATAGAACCCAATTGTTTTATAATTATTAATATACATTCAATTCATAAACATTGAATACACATACAAATTCAAATACATATTTATATACATAAAGAAAAGTGGGGGAAAATGTTCAAAATGTGGTTACGGGCCTTGGGCTATTAGGTGTTGCTTCACTTGTTTTTTAAAGCTTGCTTTATTGTGTGCTTTAGCCATCTGAGCTGGAAGTGAGTTCCATGCAATCATGGCTTGATATAATACTGGACGTTGCTTTGATTGGGTTCTAGATTTAGGAACTGTGTAGTGACCTCTGGTGGCATGTCTGGTGGGGTAGGTATGTATGTTAGAGCTGAATGGGAGTTATTTATACAAACAATTAGGAATTTTCAATATATTAATGTTTCTGAAAAAAAACAAGGAGTGATGCCGTCAGCCTCTCCTCTTTCAACCAGAGAGTGACATGCATGTTGTTTACATTAGACCTTAGTGTGCATCGAAGCCAGCTGCAGTTTTCCTAGATCCTTCTTTGTATCACCTGAACATATCATTGGGCAATAGTCTAGATGTGATAAGACTAGAGTCTGCACGACTTGTTAAGTGTGGTGTTAGAAAACCTCTTTATAACAGATATATTCCTCACCATCTTTACAATAAGAGTATCTATATGCCTTGTCCACGACAATTTACAATCTAATACAACACCAAGAAGCTTTGTTTCTTCCACTTGCTCAACAGCTACATTGTTTAGCATCACATTCAGCTGGGGTCTCGAGCTCAAGGAGTGATTTGTACCAAATACAATGCTCTTAGTCTTTGATATGTTTAGGACTAGTTTATTATTAGTGACCCATTCTATTACTGCCTGCAACTCTTTGTTGAGGGTTGCAGTGATTTCATTAACTGTTGGTGCATACATGTATATTGTTGTATCATCAGCATACATGGACACACAGGCTTTTGTGAGGGCAAGTGGAAGATTATTAGTAAAAATAGAAAAAAAAAGTAAAAGGGCCAAGCGAAATTCCTTGTGGTATTCCACACTACATTTCTAGCATCTGAAAAGCTTCCATTAAAAAAAGTCTGTGTTCTATTGGATAGATAGCTTCCTATCCATGATAAGGCATATGGAGCACAACCATAAAACATGAGTTTTTTCAATAATATTTTTTGATCAACCACATCAGGAGCAGCACTAAAATCTAGCAGTACTGCCCCCACGATATTCTTTTTATCAATCAAGAGACGAGGTCCAATTAGCCACAGGTGTGTTAGACCAGGCACAGGGAAAAATCACCTGCCATTCACACGTACGCGTTGGAATGCATTGATCCAACGGATGGTGGAGGAGGAGTCTGGCGCATCGGGTTGTGTTGATACCAGAGACGTTAAAGTGAGATTGACATGTCAACCAACCAATCAGGCCACTAGCAAGCTGTTTACCTTGTGAGTAGTAGCATGCTAACATTAGATAGGTGGCTCAGACACCTCGCAAATCCTATCAGACGTATTTTTCAGTTACAATAAAGGGGTTTTTACATTGTACATTGTCTATTTCTCGGTAACTTAAAAAAAATCTAAGCAAAAAAAAGTCAAACAAACAACTTTTAGGTACAAATACGAGTTTGGTCCGCCATCTTTTTTTTTTTAGCTTCCCGCTCTTTAGACGTGAGCATAAACGCAATCTGATTGGCTAGCGCCTGTGCTGTCAGTTATGCATTAAAAACGCAATTTGATTGGCTGACGCATGCGTTGCCTCTCGAAAAGTTTTTCAACTCCTGCCGCAAGCAAGGCATGAAACGCAACGCAACGGAACCCAACGGAGCCACAATTCAGTTCGGCAAATGTCACAATGTCACAATGTCAACCTTGACGGATCAACGAATTCCAACGCGTACGTGTGAATGGCAGGTCAGTGAGTCAAGGGCATGGCAAAACCTGGAGCGGAGAGAGAGAGAGAGACAACAAGACATGGGCACAAGACAGAGAAAACAAGGATCCGGATCAAGATTATCCGGAGCGGATCATGACAGTAGCTGTTGATACCAGGTGGTTTTTCTCATTATTGATAGAAAGCCATAATTTTTTCACCTTTTCTACACCAACTTTACTCCGTTCAAAAGTACAATTCTTGTCTTTCATTAATTGGTCTTTTATACATAGATATGATGGCTCACAACTTGATTTTGGTATTTCCTCCCTTAGTTTACACACTTCGCTAATAAAGTGATAATTTAAATAATTGCCAATGTCTAAAGTTTTAGTAATGAAAGACACATCTGATTCAATGAAATATGTAGTTGAATTACTCTTTCTTCCCATGATATCGTTAAGGTACTCCAGAGCCTTTTTACATCATGCTTTATATTATTTATCTTAGTTTCATAATACATTTTCTTCTTCTTTCTGTTTAGTTTAGTCACATTGTTCCTTATTTTACAGTATGTCTGCCATTCAGGTGCAGCCAGACTTATTTGCCATCACTTTTGCTTTGTCTTTTTCAACCATGCAATTTTTTCACATCCTCATCAATCCACGGTGCACTAACAGTTCTAACAGTCAGTTTCCTGACAGGTGCATGCTTATCAATAACTGGAAGCAACAATTTCATAAATACATCAAGTGCAGCATCTGGGTCCCTCTCTTTACTCACATCAGACCAATACATATTTTTTACATCATCCACATACGAGTCACAGCAAAATCCCTTGTATGATCAAACACTGTTTTAGGCCCAGCCTTTGGAACTTTGGTTTTCCTGGATATGGCTACTAGATTATGATCACTAAAACTAATAGGAACAGATACAGCTTTGGAGCAAAGTTCTCCAGCGTTAGTGTAAATGTGATCAATGCACGATGATGTCTCTAGCTTAGGTAACCATCTTAACAGTTTGTAGCTGCTAGCATGTGTAATATTAACTCATTTTAATATGAAGTGAATATGAACTTGTGTTAATATGAAGCTAAACTTTTATTTTAACAGTGTTGAGTAGTTGTACATAACCTAGCTGCAGGGATAGTAGTTGGACTCATGTTAGTGACAGTTCGAACAGTGTGCAACAAACAGGTATTCAAATTTTTCCTCTACATGTAGCAGTCGGATAATTTAGCTGTCAGTCCTTAAATCCTTAAAGTCATTCATTCCCAATGGGAAGATACTAACACTGGTTAGACAGTTTTTCCTATGGAGCAAAGGAAAACGTTTTGCTAACTGGTTAAAAAAAGAATCAAAGGGTCTCACATGCATCTGAAAATGTTATTAGCTGGTGTGGATCAAATACAGGGAAAACCCCAAAACTGGTAGGAGGTTACTGGGTAGGAGGTTGTTGTATGCATCTTTCAAATGAAAGATATTTGACTGAATCCTTTAGTTCTTGTCCACTGTAATGAGTGTTAATAACTCTTATTAATGGAATGATGAATGTCCACACTGAGCATTATCTTAACGTTTCTTTACTCAACTCCTAGCTCCTACAACAACCACGCACGTCACGCAAGTATCACGTGATGACGTATCAACATATTCTGAATGTGATCATTCCATGATATCCACCATCTGCTGGAAAATACAAACCACGTCAGAATTGGGTGAGCAGGGACATGATCAAAGGCACGAGAGACAACAAAAGCACATGGAACACAGGAAGTAAAAAAAGAAGCACATGGCAAACCAAGGAAGTAAACACAAGACCAGGCAACACAAAAGGGACACATGAACCTGATGAAATGAAATAGCTGGATTGATGGTTGTTGGGTCTTGGAATAGTCACAATTTATTTCTAAACTTTTCCCCCCCTGATGTTTGGCAATGAATGTCACCACCGGACAGTGGACAACTCCTGTGTGTTGTGTAAACACTGCTCTCTCCCTCAAATGTGTTGTGAAGTGATGCACTCGTCTGTACTAATGTAGCCATGTGCTGATATTTTCAAATGTGTGGTCTTGCCATTAGTATTAATTTGAGGATATGCCATTTGTTCATTAATAGAAATTATCTTTTACAAAAGCTAAACTTTGGAAATGGAGTCAGCCATTCCATCAAGTAAGTTAACAGTGCTATGGATTTCAATTTTTTTATGTACGCTTAAGACATTAACTTGCTGTACTTTAGGGCCTCCCTTCAGACCTAGTGTCTTTTTGCTTGGCATCATGGGAAAATCTAAAGAAATCAGCCAAGGCCTTAGGAAAATAATTGTAGACTTCCAAAAGCCTGGTTTCTCCTTGGGAGCATTTCCAAACATTTGAAGGTACCACGTTAATCTCACAATAATATCAAACAATATTACACAAATATAAACCTGGACCACACAGCTATCGCATTGTTCAGGAAGGAGAGGTGTGCTGAGTCCTAGAGATGGACTTGCAAAAGGTTGAAAAGGACAACAGTCAAATAACTGGTAAAGTTGGTGGAGGTAACCGGTACAAAAGTATCTATATCCACAGTACAGAGAGTGCTGTATTATCATAACCTGAAACACTGGTCCCCAAGGAGGAAGCCACTATAAAAATGGCATAAAAAAGCAAGACCAGGTGGCCTGCACTATGCTGTTAAAACATAAAACAGACATTTAGAAACATGTTAAAAATCTGCAAACATTTGGCCACCAAGATTGCTATGTTTGGAAGTGAACCCTCATGTTATATGATACTTTATAATACAAGCCCTAAAATAAGACTGTAAGACCATTACATGGTTAGATAAACTGAATGTCATATTTTTGACTTGAAGCCAGTAGCTGAAATGTTCTTTATACAATAAGTACCCATCACAATGTCCACAAACTCTGCTCAATAATTTCACTAATGTGCAAGTATATAAATTATATAAAAAAAACTGTCTCACACGCTTTTAAGTTGCTACCAGCAGCTGCTAGCCAGATTGCTTCATCTCTCAGTGTTTGGGCAACTAGTCTTGCGCTAGTCTTCTGCGGAGGGGGCCCGAGATGAAATTTGCTGCAGACCCCGATTCGACGAGGGCTTGAGATGAAAAGGATCAAGAGGAAGTTGTCAGGGTGACAGGGATTAACAAAGGATTAGATAATGTGATACCGAGCTGGACGGAACTCACCCGGGGTGTCGGTGGTCGGGTGGGACACGCCACGATGACGTGTCCCTCAGCTCCACATTGAAGGCAGAGGCCGAGGGTGAGTCATCTGCACCGCTCAGTGGGAGTAAGTCTTCCTGAGTCGACCTGCCCGAAATTAAATTTCATGCAGACCCCAAGTCAAAGAGGGCTGGAGCTGAAAAGAATCCAGAGGAAGTAGTCATGGTGACAGGGATTAACAAAGGACTAGATAATGTGATACCGACCTGGAAGGAACTCACCCGGGGTCTCGGTGGTCGGGTGGGACACGCCACGATGATGTGTCCCTCAGCTCCACATTAGAGGCTGAGGCAGAGGGTGAGTCGTCTGCGCCACTCAGCGTCAACCTACATGGGTTCTGGTTCCGTACTCTGGCCAGCATGGAATTGCAGCGAGGGGCGTGGAAGACAGGCTGGCGAGACAGATCTCAGATTCCCAGGGCTATTGCAGGCCAAATGGACGTCTTAATGGCCAACCATCCTGGTGCTGAGCTTCAGACCATGCCCGTCTTCATTTATAAATACTCTTAGAATTTTTCCTTTGGCATAAGTGACAAGGTGGCCAACACATTTGTGAATAACATCCTCTGACCAAGGAGTGTGACAGCAACTGAGATAAGGAGGGAATGTGTTCAGTGAATACCAATGATTCTGTTTCAAAGTTAACATGTTATCCCTGTTCTAAAATGTGCAAAACATTTCCTTTACAATCATAACAAATCCCTGGTACGTTAGCTCTTTGACTCTCCTCTCATATTTTGCGGACAGCATCAGCAACCTCACCTTCCAGTTCACCAACGTCAACTTGAGGAATATTTACTTTTCAAACAATGATCTTTGTTTATTCATTGCATGTTGCACGTATGTCCTCATACCGCAGTTTGTTCTTCCTACCCTGGACTCCAGTCTCACCCTATTCAAATTCAAGTTAGCCATGTGGAATGAGATGGCTGAGCCAAATGAAAACATAGGAGATGGTAGATAATCACAACTGTACATTTGTAATGAAATTTGTTCACAGCCCACTTACTATGTGATCCCTGTGCTTGGGATGAAGCCCTTCCAGTTCAGTATACAAAATATGATCTCAAGGTTGGCCGTTAGCATACCTTCTCTGATGTGGAGACTGTTTACCAGTAAAGAGTTGCATGCATTGTCTGCTGCAGTGTTATAATTCTGATGTAGTTCAACAGCTAGTCTCATAGAAGTATCAAGGACAGTGGGATGACTTGTGAATGTGGAATCTAGGTAAGAGAGAGGCAGCTTCCTATAGAAAAAACTAACTTCTGACTTAAGTGTAGCGCCTCCTAGTGTACAGCTGACTACGCCACCCCTTGAACTAAAATCTGTCTGTGCTATTGCCAGAGCAAGGGGAACTCTGTCCCAATAATCTGTACAGACACAGGTTCCTAGAAAAGTATAAAAATACAATATTTTATTAATACATGGTCTAGGTGTTGGTTTGGTTGGTCAACAGGTAAGTATAAAATACATAAACAGTAAATACAGGGGGGAATCGCCAAGCCAACGGCACAGGAGCCAGAGAGGACAATGAGAACCACCAATAGAAGGGTTAGGGTCCCAATATCACACGTGATCACTGTCTATAGACACACTGCAACTAAATGTCACTCTGATAAACTTGATTTAAGGACTTTAGACTTTACACTTCACAGCAACTTCCGGTCACACGTCTAAGCTACCCATTGAGTGCAAGAGGGGGGAACTAGGGAGATTGCCTTCTCAAAAGGGCCCTGTATGTTACCCTGGCTCCACCACCACCGAGGCTGGCTACACGAGAGGGAGGGGGGACAAAACAAAGGAATAAAAAAACCACTCTAGCCTGTGATGTACAATACCTGCACTCTCACTTACAATACTAGTTACAATCACAGGCTAGAGGAAAAACAAGCCACAAGCTCGTCAAGCTATAATCAACACCACACTCGTACATGTAGAGAACAGCAACTAACAATTCCCATTGCCGTTAAACACAACTGCCGCTCATGTTAGTCAGTGAGGAACACTGCGTTTGTAGCAGGTACCCCACGGCAGCCACAATACCCAGCGGGTGCTTGTATAGGGAAATGGTCACGCAAACACTGGTAAAACACGGTTCGGTCAGCGTCTACTCACTTCAAGACCGCACCCACAGCAGGGCTTCCTCACACCGGTGCCGCCGGCAGCAGAGCATAGACATATAGACATACAGTATGTACCTGTATATACAGTGCCCTCCACAATTATTGGCACCCCTAGTGAATATGAGCAAAACAGGCTATAAAAAAATATGTCTTTGCTGTTGATCCTCTTGGTCTTTCACTCAAAATATTCACAAAAATCTTACCTTTTCATTGAAGTAAAATTATTGAAAGAAAAAAAAACTGTTGAGATTAAATAAATATTTTTCCCAAAACATGTGTGCCACAATTATTGGCACCCCTAGAAAAATCTTATAATTAAAATCTAACTGAAGTATATTTCCAGTCATGTTTTACATTTTTAAGTTCACCTGTTTGATAAGGAACTCTTAAGAGGTCAACCATGACTTCCTGTTCCACTGGCGTACAAATATGAGGTGACACAGGCCAAATTCCATTAGTCATTCATCACTATGGGAAAGACCCAAGAACACAGTGACGATGTGCGACAAAAAGTTGTTGAGCTAAACAAATTAAGAAATGGACACAAGAAAATCTCTAAACAGTTGAAAATACCCATTTCCACTATCATGGAAATAATTAAGAAGTTTAAAGCAACAGGAGATGTTAAGAATCAGCCTGGAAGAGGACGTGTGTGTACATTGACCCCACGCACCGTGAGGAGGATGGTTCGACTGGTAAAAGAATCTCCAAGGATCACAGCTGGAGAATTGTAGAGGTTAGTTGAGTCTTTGGGGCCAGAAAGTCTCCAAAACTACCATTAGACGCCAGCTACATCACCACAAGTTGTTTTGGAGGGTTGCCAGAAAAAAGCCTCTGCTGTCAATCAATAGCAAACTAAAGCGCCTACAGTTTGCCAAATGTAAGTCGGACTTTCGATGGAACCGAGTTAAATGGTCAGATGAGACCAAAATAAAGCTTTTTGGCAACAAACATCAAAGGTGGGTTTGGCCTAGATAGAAAGATAGCCATACAGAAAAGCACCTCATACCCAATGTGAAGTATGGTGGCGGATCTTTGATGTTGTGGGGCTGTTTTTCTTCCAAAGGCCCTGGACATCTTGTTAGGATACATGGTATCATGGACTCCATCAAATACCAGCAGATATTAAATGAAAACCTAACAGCCCCCTCCAGTAAGCTTAAAATGGGCCATGGTTGGACCTTCCAGCAGGACAATGATCCAAAGCACACCTCAAAATCAACACAAAAATGGTTCACCGACCGCAGAATAAAGGTTTTTGCCATTGCCATCACAGTCCCCCGACCTAAACCCCTTAGAAAATCTGTGGGATGAGCTGAAGCCGAGTCTACAAATGTTGACCTCAGAATCTGAAGGATCTGGAGCGATACTGCATGTAGGAATGGTCTCAGATCCCGTGCCATGTGTTCACCAACCTCATCACGCATTATAGGAGAAGACTCAGAGCTGTTATCTTAGCAAAGGGGAGGCTGCACAAAACATTAAATTAAGGGGTGCCAATAATTGTGGCACACATGTTTTGGGGAAAAATATTTATTTAATCTCAACAGTTTTTTTTTCTTTCGATAATTTTACTTCAATGAAAAGGTAAGATTTTTGTGAATATTTTGAGTGAAAGACTAAGAGGATAAACAGCAAAGATATATTTTTTCATAGCCTGTTTTGCTCATATTCACTAGGGGTTCCAATAATTGTGAAGGGCACTGTATGTAAGGACCCCCAGGTGTCTATATATACGCCTACATCTAAAGCATTTAGATGGCCTACCAGATGCCCACTCCACCCCCCTAATTAGTGACGTGATTGGCACTAGGAGGAGAGAGGGACCTAGTCCTAGCCTGGTGCACAGGCTACATAAGTTTACCAATGAGCTTATGAATGAGTCATTAAAAAAAGACAAACCAAAATATTCAGACGTAAATATTTATTAGGTAGTATGCATTGTTACAGAATAGTCACATTAGCCAGGATTTTTAATCCAGATGAAAGTGACATGGATTCAGAGGGTTTACTCTGCGACCTCTTTGCCCTTAAAAAAAGAACAAAGAAAATAAATTAACTAGAGAACAAACTAAAGCTCTATTACACTCAGATTTTCAATGTTTATTATTATTTATTAAATACTAATATTAGTTCAGGAAACATTACTTTTAATTCTAATATTACCTTTCTGCCATCGCGGGTCTTGGCCCTGAGCTTGTTGACCTGGGTCTCAGCAATGTCAGCACGCTCCTCAGCCTCCTCCAGCTCATGCTGAACCTTCCTGCACTTGGACAGGTGGGAGTTGGCTTGTTCCTCCTGTTTTGAAAGAAAATTAGTATGTTGAAGACAGGCAATTGGGCAATGAAACTTTTGGCTATATAGTCAAGAAAAATGAATTACTCACAGCATCCTCAGCCTGCCTCTTGTAGGCCTTGACCTTCAGCTGCAGCTTGTCAACCAGATCCTGGAGTCTGATGATATTTTTCTTGTCCTCCTCAGTCTAAATAGAAAGAATATATCAAGAAATGTCCTCCCCTCTTTGCATGTAGTTCTAGAGAAAGGGGAGATATTTCTTACCTGGTATGTGAGCTCCTTCACCCTCCTTTCGTATTTGCGGACTCCCTTGACAGCATCAACACCACGTCTCTGTTCAGACTCAACCTCACTTTCCAGTTCACGAACCTTAACATTAAAAATATTTCAGACACTGACCCCTGTTTTGATATTATGAGTTAAACATATCCATTCAGAGTCATATTTTGTTACCTACCCTGGACTCCAGTTTCTGGAGCTGTTTCTTGCCACCCTTCATGGCCAGAGTCTCAGCCTCATCCAGACGATGCTGCAGATCCTTGACAGTAACCTCCAGGTTCTTCTTCATCCTCTCCAGATGAGAACTGGTGTCCTGCTCCTTCTTCAGCTCCTCTGCCATCATGGCAGCCTAGATGATGGCATGATGGACTTTTCATCAAACAACCAAACATATATGTGTCTTATTATGTTATTCAGTTTCATAATATAAAACGCATATAAAACATTTACATCAGTAATAGCTTTCTTGGCCTTCTCTTCAGCATTTCTAGCCTCTTGGACAATGTCGTCAACTTCACCTTGGACCTGAACCAAGTCAGTCTCAAGCTTTTTCTTGGTGTTCAGAAGACTTGTGTTCTGGTATTAAGCAAGAGAACATCTCTGTTATATATTTAATGATTATACTATGATAAAAAATATAGAAATTGAGTTGAATCAGGAAACTATCTCTACCTGGGAGTGCAGGAGGCCAACACGCTCACTAGCATCAACCAGCTCCTGCTCAGCCACTTTGCGGCCTCTCTCTGTCTGCTCCAGGGCAGCTCTCAGCTCCTCAAGTTCAGCCATCATCAGGGTGTTCCTGCGCTCCACCATGGCAGCCTGCTCCCTCATGTCTTCTTGTCCTCTGACAGCATCATCAAGGTGCAGTTGGGCATCCTAACCAAAAAAACATGAAAGGGAAAAGATATGTGTTGTACTAATAACAGACAGTTTAGACTACTCAAAATAATTGTTTTCTTGACATAACTGACCTTCAGGTGACCCTGCACATTTCTCAGTTGTTTCTGGGACTCAGCTGCCTGGCGGTTAGCGTGGCTCAGCTGAACCTCCATCTCGTTGAGGTCTCCTTCCATCTTCTTCTTGATTCTCAGGGCATCATTCCTGCTCCTGATCTCAGAGTCCAGGTTGCTCTGCATGGATTCAATCACCCTCTGGCTGTTCCTCTTGATCTGCTCCATCTCCTCATCCTTCTCTGCAAGCTTCCTGTCAACCTCACCCTTGACCTGATTCAGCTCAAGCTGGACACGGAGAATCTTGGACTCCTCATGCTCAAGAGTTCCCTAAACAAGAAAATTAAAAGATGTAAATAAATTGATTTCTGTAGAGTTTCTTATTGTGTACAGTAATGCCTGCATGAATATCTACCTCAGCCTCTTCCAGGGCAGTCTGAATCTCGGCTTTCTCTGTCTCTACAGTCTTCTTGGCCTTCTCCAGCTCGTGGATGCTCTTTCCAGTTTCACCAAGCTGCTCACTCAGGTCAGAGATCTCCTCTGCAGATGCGCAGTTATAATATTACAGAAAACATATTCAATATTCAGGATTTGTAAATATTGTTGAAAGACACCATACACTTTATGTATCCAGTTATTTTGACTCACGTTGAAGGTTCTTGTTCTCCCTCTTCAGGGTCTCCAGATGGTCCAGAGCCTCCTCATAGGAGTTCTTCATCTTGAACAGCTCAGTGCTGAGAGAGCGAGCCTCTTTCTGGGCACCCTCTAACTCTGCCTGCCCCTCCTCATACTTCTGCTTCCACTCTGCCAGGACCTTTTATAAACATTTTGTGTTGTAAGATGGATTCTTATACAACCTTTACCTATATTCCACATCTGAATGATGTTCTGGAGGTATTACCTTGTCAAAGTTCCTCTGCCTCTTGTCAAGATTGGCCGCAAGAGAATTGGCTCTCTCCACATCAACCATGAGGTCCTCAACCTCACCCTGGAGTCTCTGCTTGGTCTTCTCCAGAGAGGCACATTTGGAGTTGACAGCCTCAATTTGCTCCTCAGCGTCCTGCAGACGCTGGGCAAGCTTTTTCCTGATAAAGCAACAGATTTTAGTCAGAGCACATGATAGTTTGTCATGTGGAAGTAAGAGGTTTTAACAATCCACATCCACATTCTATGTTTCATTGCATGTTTAGTACATACTTGGACTCCTCAAGCTCTTCAGTGCGCTGGATGGCATCAGTTTCATACTTGGTCCTCCACTGAGCAACCTCGCTGTTGGCCTTGGACATGCTCCGCTGCAGCTCAACCTTTGCCTCCTGCTCTTCCTCAAACTGCTCCCTCAGAAGGTCGCAGTCATGGCGTGCAGACTGAACAGCATGGGCCAAGGCATTCTTGGCCTGTTTGTGAATGAGTATTTATAGTCTTAAATGGATGCACAAGATGCCATTAATGTAAACCAGTAGTCTGTTACTTATGTAATATTCTTTACCTTGACCTCTTCTTCATTCAGCCTCTTGAGTTCCTCAATTTGCTGAGTGTGTGCCTGTTTGCTTCTGGTCAGCTGAGTGACCAGGGAATCTTTCTCCTCCACCTGACGTCCAAGCTCACCTGGTTGACAGTTGTGGGTTTTTTTTTCAGCACAACATTTGCAGATTAATAAAAACTATACATAAACCTTCTATGAATCTTACCATTTTCAGTAGTAAGCCTTGCTCTCTGAGCACTGAGGTCATTGATCTGGCGGACTCCCTCATCACTCTTAGCCTTGACTTCACTAAGTTGGTCCTCAAGGGTGCGACAGATCTTCTCCAGATTTCCCTGTTGAAAATGAAAATACATGTAAACCATAAGAGGGTAAGGATAACAGTGCAGTAAGATCAAATTTAGCACCTCAGTAACAAGTGCCAAGTCATACATGAAGTCACACATTTCAACAACCTTAGCTTTTGCAACGGCCTCCATGTTGCTGGAGAGATCATCAATCTCCATCTTGTATTCACTCTTCTCCTTCTCAAGCTTCTGCTTGACACGCTGGAGGTTGTCGATCTGCTCTCCAAGCTCGGCCACGCTATCAGCCTGCTTCTTGCGGAGAGCTGCAGCAGTGGCTTCATGCTGCAGAGTAGACTCTTCAAGATCACGACGAAGCTTCTGGAACTCAGCCTCACGCTTCTTGTTCATCTCGATTTGAGCAGTAGTGGCACCACCAGCCTCCTCAAGCCTCTCACTGATTTCTTCAAGTTCCCTGGAAAGATCAGCTCTCTGCTTCTCAACCTTAGCACGAGCTGCACGCTCAGCCTCAATCTCCTCCTCCAGTTCCTCAATGCGAGCCTATTGATTGTGAGAAAATATATAGTCATACATAACTTTAAGAAAATGCTAAACATTTTGATCAGAATATACAAACCTGAAGCTCCTTGATCTTCTTCTGAAGCTGAGCACCCAATGATTGTTCATCTTCAATCTTACTAAGAAGTTGGGTTGTTTCAAATTCTTTCCTGTTTAACAAAAGGAAAAACAAATTAACCTGATGTTGGCTGCATACAAGTGTTTCATAATACATCATAGATAAAAAAAAATGTATTTATTGTTACACTAGGTCTCTGTTGCTCGTAGCTTGATTGTTCTCTCCTTTGTACGTCGCTTTGGATAAAAGCATCTGCTAAATTACTAAATGTAAATGGGTTGTATTGTGAAAAATGTGCTTTACTTCTTTATCTTCTCATCAGACTGCTGCTTGTCATTCTCCAGATCCATGATGTTTTCCTGGGTTAGTTTCAGGTCACCCTCAAGTTTTCTCTTGGCTCTCTCAAGATCCATGCGGAGCTTCTTTTCTTGCTCCAGGGAACCCTCAAGCTAATGTGAGAGAAGGGTTAGGTGTGTAAGTGGAAAATTGTATCGATAGTAGAATTATTGTACTCGTATAAATTAAGAACTTACGTCATCCACTTGCTGTTCAAGCTTAGTCTTGGATTTGGTCAGAGAATTGACTTTGTCTTCCTCTGCCTGGAGATCATCAAGAGTCTGCTGATGGGCCTCTTGGAGGGCTTTCTTCTCCTTCGTCAGTTTAACAATGGACTCATCTTGAGAAACCATCTCTTCAGTGAGGTTTTTCACCTAAAAACATTACTGAAACATTACTGTATGCATATTTCTCTCCAGTGTTCAAACCCTACTAAATACAGTGGCGTTTCTACATTAGGGGAACATGGGGCACTGCCCCACCAGATCCAGATGGCGTTGTGGTGCAGAAAGCTCAATACATTTGTGCTTTGTTGCAAAATATATCTTATTTTATTTAATATGAAAAGTAGCGATTCAATTGTAAATGTGTGTGTGTGAATAAACTAGACTCACAAGCATTAAAGTGCTGTTTTGGAGTAATTTGATTTGTGTGTGTTTCTGTGTTTGTGCTTGCTCTGTGAAATGCTGCCTGCTCTCCGCTGTCCCTCCCCTTCTGGGGCAGCGCTGCAAACATAAGACTGTTGCTATGGAAACACCAATGAGCGTGAGTGTCACAGGCCAAAGTTTACATTGGGAGATGGGGCAGTGTTAGATGTGCACCACGAAATCTGCCTAGCAACCCGTGACCAAGAAAAAATCAATTATACAGATTCGTACTCAGACAGATCTACACCACTAACATTACTGCTCGTTAGCTATCGCTAGTTTTCTACTGTTTTGGAACCAGCCTCCGTGTTTCAAGTTGCAGCCTGAAATAATTTCTGTTTATAAGACAACATTTTATGTAAGTTTTGTTCATTTAGCAGCATGATTTGTTTCTGTTATTTGTTTCAGTTGTGCCTTTCGCTTCATGTGGTATGCGTGTGCCACAAGCTTGATAAAGCATGCAAGTTATTTGAACTATGTGTCTATCTAATCTTTTATCTAATGTGTCTATCTAATTTTATTGCAATCTATTGTATTTACTTTTTTGCTGTATTATAAGCAACATCTGTGTCGCGCTGAGAACTGAAGCATGTGAAATGTAATCGAAATAGGATTTCTGGATTTCCGGCACTCAAAATGCAGCCCATAGCCTATGCCTACCTGGGCATATAGGCAAATTGCTTGTATAATTATATAATAATCAGCTAGTTCTATTTTTGTGACAATGACATGACGTCATACAAAATTGCCCCACCAGAAGTTTCGGGCTAAATTCGCCACTGACTAAATACCACTTTGATGTGCTTCCTTCCTTAAAAGCCAACCTTGTTCTCAGTGGCATGTTTCTCCTTCTCCACTTTGGCCAAGGTCAGCTCCAGATCATCAATGTCTTTCTTGAGCTCAGAGCACTCATCTTCCAGTTTCCTCTTCTTGGCAGTCAGCTCAGCATTGATTTCCTCTTCATCTTCCAGTCTTTCGGTTGTCTCCTTGAGTTTGGCCTCAAGCTGGATCTTACTCTTGATCAGACCCTCACACCTCTCCTCAGCATCATTGAGATTCTCAGATCCCTAGAGATATGAGATGAGAGGATAAACATCTGATGTGTGTTTGCATAGATATACCAAATATTAAGTGTTCTACCAACACCATTACTAATAAAGACAACATACAGATGACAGTTGCAGCGCCAGGTTATTCCTTTCTTGCACCAGAGAAACCATCTTCTCCTCAAGCTCCTTCTTCTTTGCCTCAGCCTTTGCCAGATTCTCTTTACATTTAACATAGTCCTCCTTCATATTGGCCAGCTCTTTCTCTGTCTCAGCGCTCTTTAGAAGAGGCTTGATCTTGTAGTAAACCTTCATCCATGGCCAGTGCTTGACATTCATGAAGGAGCGGACATTGTACTGGATGGTGTAGATTGCCTCCCTACAAAATCAATTTGGGTTGTAAAATCTTTCACAACCTAACAATTATGAATATAATTTTGAATGAATTAAATGGTGTAGTGGAATCCTGTGTGTTATATTTTCTACGTAAATTGATATCTTATTTGACCTATTGTACAATTTTACATTTTACTAATGCAGGTTTTATCCATTGCTGAGATACAGAACACCACTGAATAGTCATGTTTATCATCACCGATACTTTCTTAGTTTTTTTGTGATCATTTTTGTGAATGAAATGTACCTTCTTTCCATCATCTTGAGAAACTCCCTCCTCATCAGGTGTGCACGGCAGAGAGCCTGAGTCATTGTGACCAGGGAAACCAATTTCTCATCTCGCAGCTCCTCAAGGGTACCAAGCAGACCAGCTTTGAAGAACACCTAAAAGAGAAGAACAAAATATTATGATATGAGTGAGTGGCAGAAGAAATTGACATACTGTATGTAATTCAATATTTATCCACAATTAAAAAATATAAGATAGAAACATTCTCCACCTTAGTGTGTCCAAACTTGTACTCATCGTGATTAACATCGATGGATCCCAAGAGCTTCTCAGCAGCCTTCTTGTTATCAATGAACTGACCCTCAGGGATAACACTGGCATTCAGTACTTTGTATCTGTTGTCAATAATACAAAAAAACATTATTTTCCCCATATAATACATATATGAAGTGTGTATTATAAGTTATTGTTGTATATTGTTGTATGTTCACCTCTGCTTGAAGTCAGCATACATGATTCTGCTTGGGAAACCCTTTCTACAGATTCTGATACCCTCCAGTACACCATTACACCTGAGCTGGTGGATGACCAGGAAGTTCTGCATATAACCTGTGAAAATGCAGAGATGTGAAATTTTCATAGAAATCCAAGGTGTAATATGAAGGACATGTCTTCATTCACCACCAAAAGCCCTTTACCTGGTTTCTTAATTTCATTTGGAATCAGACAACGCACAAAGTGAGGATGGGTGGCCCTCAAGTTGGTCATCAGTTTACCTAAGTTCTCCTGTTGAAGATAGAATGCAGTCAATTTATGCCCTTACCTTTCCTTATGATGACTGTATATATTTTTTTTATTACTGGTTCAAGATACGAACCCTGAACTGTGAGGACACAGTCTGCATGGAGCCACCCTTCTTCTTAGCACCCTTCTTACTACCACCACTCTCTGTTGACATACAAATGATTATTTGGATAATTGAGTTATATACTTAGAATCTGATATAAGTGGTATTTGTATATTAGCTTTTTGACTTTAACAGGTTATTACCCTCAACATCAGCTGGGTACAGGGCAGGCAGCAGTTTGACTGCTGACTTTTGGTACAGCTGCACAACAGAGTCGTTCAGTGGATCCTTGTTCTTCTCCAGCCAACCAGTAACATTGTAGTCCACAGTGCCGGCATAGTGCACCAGGGAGAAGTGAGCCTCAGCTTTGCCTTTGGCAGGCTTGGGCTTCTGGAAGGCATTGCTCTTGCCAAGATGCTGGTCATACAGCTTGTTCTTGAAAGTGGTATCAGAGGCCTTGGGGAACATGCACTCCTCTTCAAGGATGGCAAAGATACCCATGGGCTGTAAAAAAAATAAGATTGCTTAGTTATGAAAGTGGACATCATGAAACTATAAAAATCTAACACTATGCTAGTTGGATTGATTGAAACTGACCTTCTCAATCAGCTCAATGCAGGCGGCCAAGTCCATGCCAAAGTCAATGAACTCCCAAATAATGCCCTCTTTCTTGTACTCCTCTTGCTCCAGGACGAACATGGTGTGGTTGAAGAATTGTTGCAGTTTCTCATTGGTGAAGTTGATACACAGCTGCTCCATGCTGTTGTACTGTGTTGGATACATATTAAACATTATTTCAGAGTGGCCCTCTTAAGTCACTAGAAATAAATAATGTTAGTTAACATTTTTTTTATTTTGTCCTCACATCGAAAATTTCAAATCCAGCAATGTCCAGCACACCAATGTAGAACTGCCTTGACTGCTTGGTGTCCAGCATCTGGTTGATACGGACGACCATCCACAAGAACATCCTCTCATAGATAGACTTGGACAAGGCTGCCACTGAGTTGTTGACCTAAAACAATATGTAAAAATGACTACTTACTTACTATAATAAAAGAAAGCAGGGTTTCCACTGTTATGGAAATCCTGGAAAATGACTTAAATTTAAATTTAAAATCCCATTTTCCAGGCCTAGGAAAGTCATGGAATTCAGTTTAGTCACTGAAAGTTCTGAAAAAAAAAGTCATGAAATAATGTTTTGTATGTAGCTGTAATGAAATTCACTATGTTATTGTACTCTTCCATAGATAATGGATTTGTTAAACTGCATTATACAGTTTCTACTTGAATTGACATAGCCAAACTCGTCTAATAGAAAAGTAATTGAAAAGGTTGTTGTTTACTCTTCTTTCAGAGTTTAGGTCCAATCTGTGATGTATAGTATATCATTCTGTTTATTTATTAGCTTGTGAAGGTTCATGGAGATTTCATTAAAGGTCCTTGAAAAGTCATGGAAAAGTTTTGAAATGTTGTCAATGAAAATGGGTGGGAACCCTGAGAAAGAAAATACCAGCAGTACAATTTTTAGTCAACCCTTCAGTATGTGAGATACCTGTGGCACAGTCTGACCCTTGGTGACAAACTCATTTCCGACTTTCACCCTTGGGTAGCACAGAGCCTTCAGCATATCAGCAGAGTTCAGGCCCAGGAGGTAAGCGACTTTGTCAGCATCTTAAAACAACAAAGCGTTTAAGTGAGTTATTTATATCAATATTTTAACCAGGAAAGTAATGCTTAACATAAATTGAGAGGCCACCAAAATTGATCTACTGAATGACACTAGATATGTTTGGAAACTTCTGTTGTAATAAATATAATATAGTAGATATAGTAGTAATAAATATAATATATATTAGATATATCTGCTCTTGTAATCTTTTTTTTTTCTTCTGTTGTTGGTAACTATAATCAGTGGAAATGTACAAATTGAAGTTAAAATACATGGCAATTTATCTTGTCAATTTTTCAATAAATAAGACTACCTGGTAGTTATTACTAGAACTGACCTAAGTTTAGTACAGTTTTTAAACCTACCCTCATTGCCATCAGGCTCAGCCTGCTCCTCACGCTGCTTCTGCTTGAATTTCATGTTGCCATGATGGAGCACAGCACCAGTCAGCTTGTAAATGGTGACTTTCTCCTCTGCAGTGAAACCCAGGATGTCAATGGCTTCCTGCCATTACATGCATAAATGAAGTTTAAGCGCATCATTATTTTTAATCATTAGTGTTTTTAAGAATGTCATTCTCATTGTATTCATTGTCCAGAAGAAAAACTCATGGATATCTCACATCTGTGGCGTCCAACTCTTCGTTGTCATTAATGCTGGTCACAGTGATCTGACCCTGACTGCACATGGGAAAGTCATAGGGGTTGTTTGTGATGAGGGACATTTCTGTAGAGGGGGAAAACAATAATTTGTTGTTGCAAATGAATAATTACATGTAAGGTTTTTTGATTGTTGGTTGAAAATAACAACCCTACCAATCAGCTCAGGCTTGTGGTTGGTCATCATCTGGAAGAAGATGTGGTAGCCTCTCTCATCAGGGAGCTGGAATGTCACTCTAGACTTCTCCAGCAGGTCTTATTAGGTGGGGAAGAATATATTTTCATATGACAAAATGAAGGCAGCAATAATGAAACATTTTTATAAACACAGGATAATTATACTTACAAGTCTCAATATCAGCACTAGCCAGTTTTCCAGATGTGCCAAAATGAATTCTGATGAATTTACCCTGTTTAAGATAAAATTACATCCTAAGAAATGTATTTCTAATTAATAACTACAGAACTGAGGTCAGAGTTTAAATGGGAAATTGACTTACGAAACGGGAAGAGTTGTCATTCCTCACAGTCTTGGCATTGCCATAAGCCTCCAGCAGTGGGTTGGCAGCAATAATCTGGTCTTCAAGAGAGCCCTGCAAGTGGAAGAAACATTCAAGGAATATGTTGTTATAAAGTGAATGTTTGTGTAGCTTTATGATAATTTACACATAAATATGTAAGGGGTCTGACCTGCATCTTTCCAGCCACTGCCTCCTTTTTCTTGTCACCACCAGCCACTGCAATTGTTGCAAAGTACTGGATGACACGTTTGGTGTTCACAGTCTTGCCAGCACCAGATTCTCCGCTAGATCAAACAGAAGATATTGCAATTTTTCAGATCACAATTAAAAGAGTGCCACAGGGTTACATAGAAGATAATGCAAAGTTTTAAGTCATGCATTGATACTTACGTAATCAGGACAGACTGGTTCTCCCTGTCTGTGGGATAAAATGGAGTTTTAGATAAATGAATCACTTAATTTAATTTAATTTAATTAGTTCATGAACAAATATGTAATTAAGTCATATTATTCAGTGGCTTTTAAATTGAAAGCTTACCTTGGAGCATGAACTGATATGCATTGTCAGAGACAGAGAAAATGTGTGGTGGGGCCTCCATACGCTTCTTGCCTCTATAAGCATTCACCACTTCTTGGTCATACACAGGGAGCCACTTGTAGGGGTTCACAGTGGCACAGAAAAGTCCAGAGTAGGTCTAGAATGAGGAAATAAAGGGGATTGGTTTCACAGCTGTTTTATTATTTTTAACATAGTTTTTCATCTGTGAGAAAGCATAAAGCTTACGTAGATCATCCATGCTGCGTAACGCTCTTTGAGGTTATACAGGACAGAGGCTTCATTGAGGTGAGTCATCATGGCCATGTCCTCAATCTTGTCGAACTTGGGAGGATTCATGGGGTAGATGTCATCCTCCTTAACTGTTCTTTCCTGAAGTAAATATATAAATACAACTTCTTATTATGTATCAACATTTCATATAACAATCCTTCTTATATTGTTTTAGCTTGGCTAAATGTACTGTACCTCCTTGGTGTCAAGAACTTCTACGACGACTTTGGCACCATCTCTGCTCTTGATGGTACCCTTCAAGTACAACTCCTCCTTGTCAGCCACATAACAAGCAGTCTTTGCATCAAAGGGCTTGGTTTGGGCCTCAATTCTCTCCCTCTCAGGCTTACGGAGGTAAATGGCAGCCTTGCCGTAAGTGGCCATATCCGAGTCCCCCATGGTTGCAGGTTACTGTATGAATGAGAGGGGTAAAAATGCATTTATAAAAAGAATAGAGTACAAAAAAGGCTAGGAGTAATTATTTTAATGCAAAGAGTTGCTCAACATTGACAAATGTTTAAGGGGCCAGACAACAGTTTCCCTGGCATTGTTTGAGTAGTCACTCAGATATTTTTAATTGTAATATATCTAAACATCTAATGAGGAACACAGCTAATCATGCCCAATAAAATGAGTATCTTTCTGGAAACAGTC
Source organism: Clupea harengus (assembly GCF_900700415.2). Classification (NCBI taxonomy): domain Eukaryota; kingdom Metazoa; phylum Chordata; class Actinopteri; order Clupeiformes; family Clupeidae; genus Clupea; species Clupea harengus. Next base: position 15,785,748 of record NC_045163.1, on the reverse strand, counting down.
AAGAAAGTGGAAAAATAATACAGTAAACTGTATACTACATTAAACAGCTCAGAAAAAAAGTAGTTTTCGAAACATTAGAGTACCCAAACTATTTATTGCATTATTAACCCTAAAACTGACCATGGTCACTTACATTTGTATATTTACAACAACATATATTTGTATAAGAAGTACAGACATCAATTACACCAGTACACAAATGTATAATGGTTCATTAGTCTGCACAATGCATAGCTAATATATATTAACACTAACAAACAGTTGTCCTCCTTTCTAATTGCAAATTACAAAATAAAAGTACAATTGCAAATACAATTTTGTACGTTTTATTTTTTTCACCAAGATTCAGTACAAACAGTCAGTATTGAAACTATGACCAATGAAATGAATAGTCAAAAAGCACCTGTGGACTTGTTTTCATTTTGCCCAACCCATTTTAGATAACCAAGATGAGATCCACATATAGTTTTACATCTGTCATTTGACTACCCAAAGGAATGATGGGGGGATGAAGGGTTATTGTGGCTGAATTCCTTTTGATTGACATTCAGTATCATTGGAAGAACTAAGAAGACTGTTCAAAGCTGTTGTGGAGAGGGATAGCTAAGAGATATTCTCCCAAGGAGGGGTTTCTCCCAAGGAAGTTTAATTATTGAAACAATATCTAGGTCTCCTGAGCTATTAAAGATCCATCTTTGAGAACTAAAATTTCCCCATGGGAAAGATCCATTTTGAGAACAAACCTTTTCCTTTTGGTTATTATTGAAAGAGTTATTGTTGAAAAGAAGCATCTGATTTTCTCTCGTATTGATATAATTTGTCTTGATAAGAGTATTAAGAACAGATTTGGCTAAACTAGTAAATTCAAATGAAGTCTTACCTTTCCTTCCCAAAACCAGATGGATTTTCAAAAGTTGTCAAAGCCGCTGAAAAACAAAGTCAGTTACAAAGTCAGATGACAAGTGTAAATATAACGTAAAACTGAAAGACTAAAATCCAACTCTCTCATCCATCGCAGCTGAAATACAGTGTTTGCCATGCAACAACTCCTGCTTGATAGCAGCTCCCGCTCTGTCTACTTGATGATGACTTACTGTACACAGGAACCCCTCTGGCCTCTTCTGCAGTGCTCCCTCCCAGCAGGTCCTTATATTGGTCATCTTCTGCAAACTTAGCAGAACCCTAATAAGGTAATATATGTTTGATACATGTGGTTTGATATATTTAAACATTACCTCAACCTTGCTGTCCCCGTAAAATTGTTAGTTTACTACTACATTTTAGTAAACCAATAGTTACTGTGATATGAGATATGACTCCATTTATTCAGTCTGATTTTTCAGATACATTTAAGTATATACCCAAACTCGTTCATCTGAGACATATTTCAGCATTTCAAACAAAAAATGTAAGGAGCTATTTTGTAACCAGAAAAGATAGCCGTGAAAACCAATTACATGTGGCATATTGATGTACATTGTTCAATAGATAGGTTTCTTTTTACAGTCCATGTAACAATTAGGCCATGCCCATACACCTTGAAATAAATTGCCTGAAATTAATATCCCTATGAGATATATAGGTGCTGATTTCTGGTTATGCACCACGCACATACACAGCATGGTTCACTGGTTCTTTTTTGGCAGTCATAGAGCCAGTACATTTTAAGTCAAGATTCCAAAGTTGAAAGAGCTTTGCAGCTTTATTGCTGGTGTACTGTGACAAGTCTTTAAATGCTTCTCTGCAGCCAAGTAGACAAGTAGAAAGGACCTTTGAGTGAAGACAGAAAAACTTAACAGCTGGTATCATAATAAATGAAAACAACATTCTCAAGCATACTTCCTTAGCCTTGTGATACTATTTATATACTTGTAACTATGTTGTCTTCATGACGGCCTTTCAAATATCCTCAACCTGTTTCCATCTCCATAGTTCATCCGTGAATCACACTGTCATATTATTAGAGTGTATTGTGTTCCATTCAGTCTGAAGAGCCTACTGGTGACTTGCAATTGCCTAAAAGTTCCTTTAAGAACTAATGCAGCTAAATCACATCCACACGGTTTGAAGGCAGTTTGCATATGAATATTGCCATATTGCCATATGGCCCACCACAGCATCCCTGAACACCCTTATGGTGATATGTGGTGAACTGAGTATTTATATACAGTATGGCACAACTGACATTTTTTGAATTGATGATGTCGGGTGCTGTCGTGTCGTGTCTCACTCTTCTTTTCGGAAATAAAACTCTTTGTTCTTGGTCGTCCAGGAAAAAAAAGTGTATTTTGCCAGTGCAATACCAACAGCAGAAACCTGAGCAAGTCGCGAGACTATACTGATTTTATAGAGTTTTGCATTCTTTTATAAAGTAACCCATTGTTGGAAACGTGCCAAGAGAAACGTGCCAAGAGTTCCCCCAGCCTTAGAAATGACAATATTATGAAATTACAGTACATAATGGAAAATTTCATGGAAAGTGCAGGGCTCAAGGATCTTTCCTACTGAGTTCCTATTCCTATTGACTCTATGGCTCTGATGAATTCTTTAATTAATAACTCAACAAATATGCAGCCTCACAATTATAGTCCTTAGGATAGGATAGGATCTCTCTCCAGTCCAGGTTAGCCTTTCACAATTGTCATTGAAGTCATTGGAAGATGTGAAGATAACAATTAAAGTAGACTGGTTTTTGATTTGTACCAACTTTCTGCTTCTTTGAGTAGACTGTAGCAGATGACTGCAAAAGTGTTTTTCTGAAGTTGTTCTTCTCACTCTAACTCAGAAAATATTCTATCTTGGTGCTGCTGAGATGTCCTGGGCTGATGCTGCTGATAGTGGATATTGAAGGAGTTGCAAATCAGGATTAAAGATCAGAATGAATTATGATTGACAATAATCAATAATCCAATGAATCTCATAGACATTTGTATTTTGCCTCTTTATTAGATTTAGGTTGGAATCAAAGGGTCTCTGGTTAGGTGTCTGCCATCTCTGAAACATTTTCTAACAGCTGGATCCTCTAATCAACAGCTTCCCCTGAGAACCAACATTGTGGCAGTTCCCGTATCAGAGTAGCTGCCTGATACATATTCATGCAGAGTTGGGGCTATTGGTTGACACCCCTTCTTTTGTTTAGGATACTTAAACTGTTTCAATGTCTAATCAGACACATGGGTGAATCTGCTGAGTGGAACCTTCCTCTATCCCTCAATGCTCATCATTATAAGAATAAAGCCTGTTTCCTGATTGATCATTCTCCGACTGATTTTCCACCTATCTGTGGTATTAGAAAGATTATCAACAATATTCAAGAGTGCTGTCTAATGCTGAATGCTAAATTTTCCACTGCTTAGTTTTCTTACTAGTCCTGATTCCTTTAGCAACTTTCTTATCTCTGTGGGCGAAGTAAATCACTGCGGTGATGGCTGATGAAAAAGTAACAGTGGCATGACTGAAAAAAATTGAGAGATTCTGAATGACCATCCCTTTAATCTATTTTTTGCTTACATGATAGAGAGCTCCAATTAAATTGCTGCTGGTTCAGATTCTAACATTATTGCCGAAGGGGACACTGATGTTGGAGATTCCAGATTGATGTAACAACATGTACCACTTAGTGCTTATTTTGACACAAGGATTGCACACCTTTCACACTTCTGTTGGGAAGATCAACATAAATTAAGGATTCTGGCTCAAACTGGGGTCCTTGAAAAATAAACCAATTTTATTTGCTGGGTTTATCTCTTTAGTTGTTACCAAAAGATAAGTCAGCACAAGACAAGAGAAGAAGAATAAATTATGGTTGGGAGGTGAAAAGGAGGAGTCACACCTTTTCTACTAGCTGAGCTCAGTGCCAGTACCAGTACCGGTACCAAAGTACCAGTCCTTTACCAGTCCTTTACCACCTTTGTATGATGATGTTTTGTTTTTGCCCTTGTACTCATAGAGACCTTTAGCAATGTATTTAAGTTAAGTATTGTGAAGTTGTGATGAATATTCACTATTTGGGGGGGAATCCTTCTATACAAAATATGGTAAAAGGCATATAATCAGCATGGTGTTGCAACCTTGCTGCCATTCGAAGTGGCAAGACTTAAGAAGTTTCACCGAAAAAGGTGTTGTTTTGAAGGAATTAATTTATACATGTAACTCCAACGTCTCTAAAAGTCCAAAGCCCATTTAGATATGTTTTAGTCTGTCTGTGAATTTTGACCTGCTTTTTGAGAATCACAGTCTTGCCCTGAACTCAGATCTGCACCCTCAGACATCAGATGCGGACATGCTAACAAGGAAGTTATAGCCCATGGGTGCTGGCTCCTCTCGTTAGCACATCTGGCGTCAATGAATGAGGTTTATTCACTGCACAGCTCTGTTCCCGCTGGCTACCTTTACAGGGAAGGTGTGTTAAATATCGATTATTTTGGTGGAAATTTGTTGGAATTTTAAGTAACATACATTCAGTGGGATTGTGGGCTTTGTTGCCAAATCCAAAAATATTGCCCTATTTAGAGTAGTAAACATGTTATGTCATTGTGCAGAGTTTGTGTACTGGTTTCAGAAACAAAACAAAATCCATGGTTCATGTCACTGTGTTGAGCAGGGCTATTGCAGGCCAAATGGACGTCTCAATGGCCAACCATCCTGGTGCTGAGCTTCAGACAATGCCCATCTTCATTTATGAATTTTTCCTTTGGCATAAGTGACAGGGTGGCGAACACATTTGTGAATAACATCCTCTGACCAAGGAGTGTGACAGCATTTCAGAAAGATTAAAAAAAACATGTCCTTGGATGTACTTTAATGTATTTCAGAAAATCAGTAAATGAGACAATTAAATCACAGTGTGTTAGAAAACTACTAAATAAAAACAGTGAATGTTACCATTCAGTTATCGCTCTTGCCTTTGAACCTCAAATATCAGAAAACCATGCAGATACAGAATGCTCCATAAGAATGCTGCCCTCTTAAAAGTAGAGTGTATATCTATGTACAGCCATACTACCGGTAAGTTGATATGCTGAGCAGGCTTTTGTTTCAGCTCTTGCTCCATACATTAGAATTAGAGCAAAAGTTAAGTCTAAGCCTCAAGGCCCTCACTGCTACAGTATCTGAACAAACCCCACAGGCATCTCTGACTACATCAGCTGTTGTGTCACATCAGTAGTGGATTTTCCAAGGAGCTAACAGGGTCAGATATCTGTCATATGGAGAAATTAGTATGTTTATATGAAACAACATATTTCAGTGAATCAAACCAATACAAAATAAGTAACTGACCCTTTATGTGGATATGGGGTGCCCACACTTATCATGGGATGAAAATTGCCCACATCTTATAAAAAAGATTTCTTATGAAAGTGATAGATGTTTCTAAGCTGAGACTCCCATGCCTCAGTTTAATTTTAATAAGTGCCACTTTCTTGATAGGGTTATGCTGGCATATGATCTATATTATGACAGTGTTAGATTTAATAAATAAGGAAAAAATAGACTATGCCAGAGTGCTGGAAAGAATTTTGAATAAACACATTTTAAGCATATTGTTATGTCTCAGGGAACAAAATTGATCTCTCCATAGTACACGCATAGTACACTGAATGTAATAGTGGAGAACCCTGGTACTGCAGCTACTGCATGCAACAAAGGATAATTTAAGATCACTGTTACCCTCAAGCCTGTGAACATAAGGGTTTGTGCCAGTACTATGAGCTTCACAGCTTCCCTCCTCGACATTTATGTGGTCCTAGTTTCGATTGCGTACACCTGTAGATGCTTTTGAGTCAACAGCTCGTCAAGGCTTCCCCAAGTGAATGATTTATTGACAGTGTCACAGCCACCTCTCAGTCCTTTCCCTACGCATTTATTACTGGCAACAGCTTCTTCCCAAAGCATTAGTTATTAATAACTCATTCATAACTGTATTAAATATAGGGTGGCCAGATGCAAACAGACAAAATGTGGGACGAGTAGTAAGTTTGTGTGGGACATGTTACCAACGCTGAAAGGTAGCCTAAAACTTGGATATAATGTCTATCTAACTGAAGTCGATTCCACAGCACACCAGCTAGGCCATAAAAGGCTACAGTTTTTGCTATGTGAGAGATATGATGAGAATAGTGCTGATGCCTAGTAGCTTTTAACTTGCAAATTTTGTGTACATTTGTTTTTTATGATATTGCAGAGGAGTCCACCAGCTCTACATCTGCACAGCTTGACTGATGGCCATCACAGCCTCTTGGTAATCACCTTCACTGCTGTCTTCTCAGGCTTTGGATGAAGACTAGACTTTTAGAATAGCTTGTTTATGTTGCATTTGTATGAGCCAGGTTGCTGCTTTTGACGTAGTGCTATTAAATAGAGTAGAAATTATGCAGCATAAACAGCTCATGTGTTGGGCGGGTAAAAAAAATACAGTAATACTTAAATACAACAAACAAAACTGGAAAGCAGCATTTGAATGGTGGCCTGGAAATACAAAAGTGATTGAGTAAAAGTTTAGTTGTTGAAAACAAACACGTTAATCTGCAAACATTTGGCCACTAAGTTTGCCAAGTTTGAAAGTTTGAAAGTTAACCACACCCTAATATAAGACTTTACTTACTTCACTCATTTCCTGGATAAACTGAATGTCGCACTTTCAACTTGAAGCTTATGGCTGAAGTATTCTTAATACAATAGGTACATCACAGTCTTTCACAAACTCTTTTTTTTGTTTCAGTAATGTGCATGCACGTGCTTAAATCTTACCTCTTGGATTGTAAAGATGTGCCATGCTCTGCCAAATTGGCTGCCAGCAGTTGCTAGCCAGATTGAAACTTTATCGCTAGGACCCTGTCCCTAACAAGGTAATATGAGCAATGTCTGATCCGGCTCCTCCTCGACACACACGTCTTAACATGGCCAGCTTTGACTACCACAATATGCTGTGGGGGCTACATTTATTTCTGACTGTCCTCTCTGTCACCGACCTCAACATCAAGTTCATTAGGGACAGCTGCAACAGTTGTGAAATGAGTCTCTGTGTTAGTGTTTGAAAAACATGTAAATCTCAGTGAGAGAGAATCTTCCACAAGCTATTTTAGTACTATACTTATAATAATACATGTAATGCCAATGACACATGTGGTAGGTGTTTACATTTACAGACATTTACATGTATTTGTTTGGCAGCATATTTTATCCAGAAATATATTATCAAATAGGGTAAAGAGTGTGCAACAATGACTCAAAGTGGCCTTTATTGTTCCTTAAGATTGTATGTGCTGACTTGAAGGAAAGCATAATTTTGTGACAAATTCTGTGTACCTAGACACCTATATCTTATCTCCAGCAACATATAATTTTAGTGTCACATTCCTCAAACATGCTGTGTCTGTGTGTACCTGCTTGGGAATATAATAGGGGGTTGTGTTTTTTTATTTTTTACAATGCCCTTAATTGCATGTTCAATATATTGACTGAAACCCACACCTTACGAGAGTTTGGATGTAATCATGATATGTATTCACACCCCATTATGAGAACTTGGATGTAATTATGATGTGTATTCACACCATATCACTAAAAATATCCAGGGTGCTCACAGTGTATTGTTATGTACTCAAGTAGACTGTAGATTGATACAGCCCGTGGAAAGTAGACAACTACAAAGTAGCCCCACATGGAAGAAACCAGAAGCCATCATGTTTGGTACAAGATCTGTTACATAATAGTATGGAAATGCTTGCTATGACCATATTCTGGATGATGTATTGGCTCTGTGAAGTAGAGGTACAGGTGATTTATAAGATATTATACAATATTGATATGAATTACACTATGTTTAAATATGTATCAAGTATAACAAACATATTGATGTGTAGACAGTCTCAGGGGAACTGTCCACATGATGGCTGAGGGAACTGTCCACATGTTGGCTGAGGACGCTCCACTGTTTCTCAGAGGCCGTCCATTCTTGCCCTGAATTTGGCACATTTCCAACAATGGGTTACTTTATAATATGCCAGGTGCTATACCAGGAAGTGCAGATGACTGACCAGATATTGTCAAGGCCGGAATCGGGTAACGATCCCGGACCACCGTATTCCTGGTTCAGTGAGGAGCTCATTGAGCAAAGTAGTTGGAGGAGGACCCAAGTGTAGGATGTGCAAAAACTTGTCTTTAATAATCTCCAACAAAATAGGATAATCCAAAAACTCAGAAGATATTAGCGAAAAACTAAAAGTCAAAAGACAAAGCTCAGAAGTAAAAAAAATCGGAAGGCAAAAACAAGACAGGCAAAAACATCTAAACAAGAGGCTAGAAATGTACAAGACTTACAAAAAACACACTAGGACTGTGACTGCAGACAAGGACACTGAGACTAGGAAACTAGGAGACTTGAGACTAGAGACAAGGAAGCTTGAGACAACACTCGAGACTAGCATTCAACCAGAAAACAATACGACAAAGACACAGCATAGAACAAGACAAAAGACCAGGTATATATACTCTAGTTAATTGGTCATGAGAACAATTAACTAGCAGGTGAAAACAATGGAGGGGAAACAGAGACAGGAAGTAAACAGAAGCACATGTACACACACACAACAGGCACAGAGGCCCGAAAGGTCCCAAACCATGACAGGACCCCCTTCCTTAGGGAGGTCTCCTGATGTTCCCCGGACGATCAGGATGACCTTTGAGGCTGCCTCGGGAAGCCAGCCGGAGCAGCAAAGGAGGCATCTTGGCTGCCTGGCTCTGCTCAGGCTTTGCAAATGGACGACCACTAGACACTGAAGGAGAGTGCCGGTTCTGGACGGGGTTGAAACTTCTCTGAGCTGGCATGGCTGGCACGCTTGTGGGACGACTGGAAAGATCTGGGGCTCTGGACACCTTGCAGAGGCTTGGAAGAGGGGCGACCACTAGACACTGATGGACACGGCCAGTTCTGGACAGGATTGAACCTCCTCTGGGCTGGCTTCCTGATTTTCTGCTGTGGTACAACTGGAAGGACCTGGGGCTCTGGACACCCTGGCCACCTGGGCCTCCTGGCTTACTGTGGCCTGCGGCATTTTGGCTTGAGACATCCGGGTTGCCTGGTTCACTGGGGCTGGCGGCATCCGGGTTGCCTGGTTCACTGGGGCTGGCGGTATCCGGGCTGCCTGGTTCACTCGGGCTGGCGGCATCCGGGCTGCCTGGGTCACTGAGGCTGCCCTGCTTCGGCTCCACACTCTGACCAGGATGAGACTGGGTAGTGGAGGGGGAGCCGGTGGTGTTCACAAGAGCAGGAGCAGGGGTTGTCTGAGGAGCTTGAGAAGTCAGCTTCAGACACCTCGGCAGCAGCTGATCACTATGGGCCAGAATCTCCGGGCTCTGGTTGATCTTCGGTATGTGACGATCCATGGTGGCTATGAAGGTGCTCAGGTCAGTCATCTTTTTCTCAAACTCATGAGAAAAGCTAAGAGTAAATACATCTGCTGTGTCTTTCTGTCAAGGCCGGAATCGGGAAACGAACTCGGGCCACCGGATTCCTGGTTCAGTGAGGAACTCACTGAGCAAAGTAGTAGGAGGAGGACGCAAGTGCAGGATGTGCAAAATCTTGTCTTTAATAATCTCCAACAAAATAGGATAATCCAAAAACTCAGAAGATATTAGCGAAAAACAAAAAGTCAAAAGACAAAGCTCAGAAGTTCAAAATTCAGAAGGCAAAAACAAGACAGGCAAAAACATCTAAACAAGAGGCTAGAAATTTAGGAGACTTACAAAAAACACACAAGGACTGTGACTGCAGACAAAGACCCTGAGGCTAGGAAACTAAGAGACTTGAGACTAGAGACTAGGAAGCTTGAGACAACATTCGAGCCTAGCATTCAACCAGAAAACATTACGACAAAGACACAGCAAAGAACAAAACAAAAGACCAGGCATAAATACTGTAGCTTGGTCATGAGAACAATAAATTAGCAGGTGAAAACAATGGAGGGAAAACAGAGACAGGAGGTAAACAGAAGCACATGTACACACACACAACAGGCACAGAGTCCTTTGTTGGCGGCCTCTAGAGGCCCGAAAGGTCCCAAATCATGACAGATATGACATAAAAAAATTCTGGGCCCCCAATTCCGCAATTAAAAACAATATATGGAGAGGGCCACGATGATTAAGAGTGACAAGAGGGGCCCTTCAGATGGATAAGAAGAGAATGTAAAATCAGTATTGTCCCGAGACTTGCTCAGGTTTATGCTGTTGGTATTGCACTGGCAAAATAAACCTTTTTTGCTCCACACTCTGCCGGACTTCTAAAGTTTTTGAAGATTTTTCCTGAAACGAAAGAGAGAAAAAAAAAACGACCAGGGCCCTATTTGTCATAGCTCGCTAAGCGCGTTAACAAGCTAATTTTCAGGCTAAGATAAAAAACAGCCCTCTTTTTGGTTCATGAAAGCAACTTATCAATTAGCTCTAACCTGCTCCAGCGCAGGCTAACTTAAGTGTAGCTGGATAAGCTTGCCACACCCCCGGAAAAAGGACAGATCCCATTGACCAAGGAGCGATATTAGATAGTTAGATTAGCGTAGGGAGAGAGTTCTTTGCGATCGCCAAGATCCATTATTCCATCATGATGAGTTCTTGTATGAGCGCTACCGATTCAGCCGACAAGGAATAATTAATTTACAAGACCTTCTCGAGTCATTTATTGCAAACACCACAGGCGAACATTGACTGTCTTGCGCTTTTTTGCGAGTGGTAAATTTTTGTAGTGTCAGCAATGCGAAGAACAAAGCACTCATAATTATATGACAGTGTTATTAGTACACCATAGCATATCATTATTGCAGAAAATGATTAAGGTGGACTCATGATAAGAATAGAGAGAAATAATACATTTATTTTCACTGCTTCAATTTATTGCATTTGTTATTAATACATTTACATTTAGTCATTTAACAGACGCTTTTATTCAAAGCGACTTACAAGGAAATGTAAAACTACACTGAGGTAGGAGATGAGGGGATTCGAAATAGCAACCTTGCAGTTACTAACCGACAGCGCCACCCACTGTACCAGATCACACTTATCATCACTTATTCATACATAGATATCACTGCATAGACAGCCTCATACACCGCTTCTTGTCTTGCTCTCCCAGCGGTGGTGGTGTTGGATTTTGCCATGATTATGGTCTTGTATTCTTCATAAGCGTTCATGATCATCTCCTGCTCGCCAGCGGAGAAAAAAAAAGACACTTTCTTTGAGTTTAGAAGCCATTTTACCATCAGAAAATCATGGTTTTGGTCATCGACCTTTACTGCCTTTTGAAGTAGGACGTGCACGTGCAATTGCCCCGATACGTTTAGCCTGGTTGAAATTAACCACATGATTTGGATGCGGATCAGCCTTTGACGAGCCGATATATCCTGTCCTCAATCAGCTCGCTAATGTTAACGGGCTAAAAGGACAATTGATTAACTTACGATGAACGGGGCCCAGATCAGAAAAGAAGAGTGTTTACTCTATCACAAACCAACAAAGCAGACACGTCAATGTCACCCTGGTTGTTCAGACTTGATCTGAAGAGTAGGTGGTTGTAACCCTTGTGAGGTTGTACTGGGGCCGTGAGATTTAGCATGGCTAATCATACTGCCAGATACCACAGCCAATAAAGTTTGTGTCCATTATAAGTTTGGGGTGCCCTTTAGAGTCCATTAAGGAGTCCTTTGGAGTCTAAAACCAGATGGGGCCTTCCTCCATGATTCCAGATCAAGAAGGACCTCAGATAAATGTGTCAATATTGTTCAAAATCATCAGTATGCATATTATTGCATGACATTACATAAATACATTGACTATTTTATGTGAAATGTCGAATGAACAAACAATATAAAATATATTGAAATATGAAATATTTTGAAAGTGCTGAATGACAATTCAGTAAAACATCATTGATGATGGTTTTAGAACATCTAGATTTTTGTGTTCCTTCTCTGCCTTGCTTCCTCAGTTCGATGTTTTTGCCTTGCCTGTTTTTGGACTTTTGGACTTTGGTCTTCTGTGTTTTTTGGATTTATTTGGATTTTCTTTTTGCATGTTTTTGCCTTTTGGATCTTCTGTGCTTTACCCTTTGGTAAAAAACCCTGGACTGTCTCTACATCTGATCTGCAATTGGGTCATGTCCTAAAAACCCTGACATTTACATCTAATTAATTTTATGATTCACATCCTGATTATTGGCTTTAGATCAAATGCTAATATCCCTGGTGTTCTAAGCACTGTAATGTTGCATACAATTTTGATAACTACCTGTATGTTTGACATTTCATTGAAGATCATAGTTTAAAAAGAGTAATTGTTTTATGTTGGCTTGCATTGTTGTGCTGTAGATTTCTAAAACTGATTGTTCCCATCCTGGATTGTGATTGGCTAAATCGCGTTCCATGCCGTTGTAAAATCCAGCATTACCTTTCAAGTTGTCCTCATAACATTCTATGATAACATTCTATATTACTGCGCATGGAATATTTCAAAGAAAGAAAGACGTTACAAAACTGACGCTGGCCTAGATTATGGCAGTGACGGGACATACATAGGTGCGAGTCGTCACTGAAATCGTACCGGCGTCCAAATTACAGCGAGAGGAAGGAGTGGAGCAACATCCTTGCAACATCATCTGGGGCACTGAAGCGTCAACATCAAGATACCCCTGTCGCTGCACCAGCAAAGAGGAGCCCGTTTGAAAACTATTTCAACAATTGCGCTATTAATGGCGATATAGAAATTAATGTGAATAAATAAGCACCCCTTTTTTGTCGGTAGCGCAAGTGTTCCATCTGGCTGTTGCGTGGCAACGATTTATTTAGGAACTATACTTTGTAGTGGCGGAAGAATGACGGTTTGTTATTAAACTATTTTCTTTCTCCGCTTCGCGTCGTGCCTAACAACTCCCCTTACCTGTTCTAAAATCAGCGCAAAACACGGCCTCTTGGGGCTTATTGCTTAATAGTCTAGCTAAACTCTCTGCATTCTCTATTTCTAACTTTTTAAAGTATTTTCTGTAATACGGTTTCTGCAGATTCAACAGACACAGTAAACTGGCCTCTATAATTTCTTTAAAATACACTTTTCTGAGAGTTTCTGGTAAACTCCGGCAAGGACAAATTGCCAATCTGGTGAAACCCTGAATCTGTCTTACAATCCAACCATAAAAAAATAACAACAAAAACAACAATATTCAGATTCCAAACATTTATTACATTGTGTAGATAGTTACAGAATGGTCCCAGTAATCTGGTTAGTAATCCAAATGAAAGTGATTTGTGTTCAAAGGGTTTACTCTGCAGCCTCTTTGCCCTTGGAGAGAGAACACAGAAAATACATCCATTTCATTACATGTAAAGCCAAGAAATTATACACAACTTCACAAATTAAAAAACTAAAATGTGAAATATATGTTTTACCTTTCCGCCATCGCGGCTCTTGGCCCTTAACTTGTTGACCTGGGACTCAGCAATGTCGGCACGCTCCTCAGACTCCTGCAGCTCATGCTGAACCTTCCTGCACTTGGACAGGTGGGTGTTGGCTTGTTCCTCCTATGTTAAGTAAATGTGTTCATTGAATATACAATATAATATATATTGAATATAAATTCTGTTTCAAATCAAACCAAACATGTTAATCTTGTAATAAAAAGGCCAAGTGAGATTTTCCAGCATATATGAGATTAAGAAAATAAATAAAATACTCACAGCTTCCTCAGCCTGCCTCTTGTAGGCCTTGACCTTCAGCTGCAGTTTGTCAACCAGATCCTGAAGTCTGGTAACATTCTTCTTGTCCTCTTCAGTCTAAAGAGAAAATAAAGTGTATCAAACCTTGTTTTGTCCTCTTAAGAGTTTGACAGTCAAAAAAGAGTGAAAAGAGATTTTTGTACCTGGAAGGTGAGCTCCTTGACTCTCCTTTCATACTTGCGGACTCCCTTGACAGCATCAACAACACGTCTCTGTTCAGCCTCAAGTTCATTTTCCACTTCACGAACCTTAACATGGAGAATATTTACATGTATGACAACATTCTCTAACAGTGTATGATTTTTGGGAAGTTTGTTCACTTGCATATTTTGTTGCCTACCCTAGACTCCAGTTTCTGGAGTTGTTTCTTGCCACCCTTCATAGCGAGGTTCTCAGCCTCATCCAGGCGGTGCTGCAGATCCTTGACAGTGACTTCCAGGTTCTTCTTCATCCTCTCCAGATGACCACTGGTGTCCTGCTCCTTCTTCAGCTCCTCTGCCATCATGGCAGCCTAAATAATGGTAAAATAATGAGTTTCAAACACAAACTACATATTTACTTCTGAATATACCCAATTTCAAAAGAAGACACTACTTACATCAGTGATGGCTTTCTTGGCCTTCTCCTCAGCATTTCTTGCCTCCTGGACAATGTCATCAACTTCACCTTGGACCTGAACAAAGTCAGCCTCAAGCTTCTTCTTGGTGTTTAGCAGACTTGTGTTCTAGTGTGGAGAAAGAAACAACCTCGGTTATATTTTTAACGCTGAAACTGTTTGTTTAACGTATCTTACGCATTTTACGTTTTTTATTCTCTACCTGAGAGTGCAGGAGGCCAACACGCTCACTGGCATCAATCAGCTCTTGCTCAGCCACTTTGCGGCTTCTCTCTGTCTGCTCCAGGGCAGCTCTCAGCTCCTCAATCTCTGCCATCATCAGGCCGTTCCTGCGCTCCACTATAGCAGCCTGCTCCCTCATGTCTTCCTGTCCTCTGACAGCATCATCAAGGTGCAGCTGGGCATCCTAACAGAAAAAACATGAAAAGAGATACTTATTGTACATCCAACAGAATAGTAATGCAGGTTACCTTAAGCAGCTTCCACACTGCCCCGACAAACGCCAACATTCTCCAACTAACGCCAACATTCTCCAACAGTCGGGTCAGTGTGGGCCGGCAGTTGGTGTTAGTTGGAGAATGTTGGCGTTAGTCGGGTATTGTCGGAAGAGTTCAACATGTTTAGTCGGATCGGGTAAAGTTGGAGAATGTCTGACCAATGTAGAGCCATTTCCAACGAACTCCAACATTCTGACAGCTCATTACCTTGACAACTAGGCTCAACTTGCGTGCATTACATCCTCGAGCTCTCTTGGATGTCGAAGTTATGATGGTTATCAGCCAGTTTGTCCTAGTCTATTTATAGATTAACGTTATGTATTAGCTTCCCCAAACGAACGATTTTCGAGACATATATGTCTACCGGTATTTCAACTTCTACGACTCGTTTAACACTGCAAGAAAACGTGTTTCTAAATATTAAAATTAATGTTGACACTTTACAGGAGTACGTTTGCACTTATGTTAGCTATCGGCCACTCCCACTTCGTTCCACTTACCGCGTTGGTTTTCGAAATATTAATATGCACGCCGCCTGCTTTTATGCTGTTGTATGAAAAAGTTTTGACACCCCTCTGAGGCTGCATGATAATTTACTCTGTCTTCACCAAAAAAAGATCACAGTGGTATATTGTTCATTTTCTAGTTAACACTGAGTACTGGGGTGTTTTCCAGACAAAGATATTTAGTGTAGCCAGAGGTTAAATTGGGCCGGAGCGCTCCGACTCCTTAGATCCACAACAAACCCCGCCGGAGCTCAGACCCGTCTCCCTCAGTGTAAAATAATCATATACTACTTTTAATATTTGTTCATCTCCTGACCAAACGCATTGCAATATGATATTATATAACTCACAAGACTACTCAAAGACACTGTAGCCCATCAATGATACATGGAATTATGAGAGGCATTCTACTGATTCTCTCGTGAAGTGCACGTCAGTGAACGTCAAAAATCGACACCTATAATCTTTGGTGATTGTTAAGACGTTTTTCTAAAGGATAATTGTTGTTGTTAATAAGTTGTCCATCAAAGCGCCACCGCTAGAATGTGAGAAGAAGGTTAGTGTTCTATGATCTGTTTTTGGTATTCACACTGACATTTCAGCCTGAAACAACAAATAAACGAACCTAACTTAAAGGACGCAGCCAAGCAGCTTAGCCTTCATTCAGAACATAACCTAATAGCCAACTAGCCAAGCTATCCTAACCCAAAGAAAAAACATGGCACAACTTTGCGACAAAGTGCAGTTGAACTCGCATCAAGGAGCAAATATCCATAGGTGAACAAGGGCACAGCCAAACGCATATGATGGCCAATGACGCCCGCACTAAAAAGCAAGCAACACCATACAAACCACTGGCTAGCTAGCCGCTAGCAAATGTCAAATCCTGTAGCCTACGTGTTCTCTTGACGCTATGCTGTCTTCAGAGTATCATCAAATTATCCAGTTTACATGTTGATGGGGATCTTCACGTAATGATCTTCTCACATACTGTATAATCAGGCCAATAATCCCAATTTTGACAAATAAATAAAATATTGCCTCTGTTTACAGTCTCCAATTAAGTTACACAATTAGTTAGCCTATTTCATAGTTCATTGAGTAACAAAGGGGTCTTCAGTGTTACCTAGATTCCTATGATCTTTGCAATATAGGCCTAACTGAAATAATCAAACTCAACTATTAGTTTTCCAATACTTGCTTAAAAATATATTTTTGACAATACCAGTTTAGCTAAAATACTAGGATAATATAATATAAGGACATGTGTCCCTATGTTGTGGTTTCAGCTCTGAATTACACACAATATTTAAGTTCACATAGGCTAACTTAAGGTTGTTGGTGCAAAGTAATTTTGAAAAACTGTAATAGATTCCAATGATCCTGAAACAAGTGATGATATACTGTATACATATCAATGTCTGTTTTAATGATAGCTGCACTAATGTACTCATGAACATACATTTGATATTCTTCATGCAGCTTTGTTATGTGTTAATAATAAATAGGTTTCTTAATGTTGTTTGATGATATTAAAAAGATAATAAATTGAATTGTAGCCTGTCTGTTTGAAAAACTATTCAACCCCTACACATTAGAAGTGGAAAAAGAGCCCCTTTAGTGTAATAATGCATTCATTCATAATGTAAGTAAGAGTGATATAAATAAAGATGCTTTTGAAAGATGACCATTGACCGCACACAAGGGCTCCCCCTCCTCACAAAAGCCAATTTAACCACTGAGTGTAGCAGTGTTTAGTTGTGTGAAATGAAATCAAATGTGAAAAATAGGCTGTGCAAATATTTAGGCACCCTAATCAAATTACTTGTTTTCCAAATATGTTTTGACAAGCAAACGTTAATCTAGGTATCAACCTCATCCATCTTAAAATAATTTAACACACAATTGAAAAAATAAGTAGCTAGTTGGAAAAAGTCTGAGCAGTGTGGAGCTGGCAGTTGGTTTACTGAACATTCTAAAGACAGGTACCAACTACTGCCAACAACTGCCAACTTTAGAATGTTGGCGTTAGTTGGAGAATGTTGGCGTTTGTCGGGGCAGTGTGGAAGCTGCTTTAGACCACAAAGGATCCTACTAATCCATACTAGTATCAGCATTACTGACCTTGAATTGAACCTGCACATTTTTCAGTTGTTTCTGAGACTCAGCAGCCTGGCGGTTAGCGTGGGCCAGCTGAACCTCCATCTCATTGAGGTCTCCTTCCATCTTCTTCTTGATTCTCAGGGCATCATTCCTGCTCCTGACCTCAGAGTCCAGAGTGCTCTGCATGGAGTCAGTCACCCTCTGGCTGTTCCTCTTAATCTGCTCCATCTCCTCATCCTTCTCTGCAAGCTTCCTGTCAATCTCACCCTTGACCTGGTTCAGCTCAAGCTGGACACGAAGAATCTTAGACTCCTCATGCTCAAGAGTTCCCTATTAATATGACAAAATAAACAGGATTTAACCTTATGATCAATTACTTGATTTCTGAGGAGTTACTTATGGGGTATAAAACGCCTCTATCCTTTTGGATTTGGTTTACCTCAGCCTCTTCGAGGGCCGTCTGGATCTCTGCCTTCTCAGACTCAACAGCTTTCTTGGCCTTCTCCAGCTCATGAATGCTCTTTCCAGTCTCACCCAGCTGCTCAGTCAGGTCAGAGATCTCCTCTGTGGAAGTAAAGTTAAAATACTATAAATATTCATCTACGCTGCAGGACAGTTAAAATATTATTTTATTTTATTTTTAATTTTATAATCCTGAATATAGGTAGAAGCTATTAGTCTTTTTGTTCATCTTCACTCACGTTGGAGGTTCTTGTTCTCCCTCTTCAGAGTCTCTAGTTGGTCAAGGGCCTCTTCATAGGAGTTCTTTATCTTGAACAGCTCAGTGCTGAGAGATCGAGCCTCTTTCTGGGCACCCTCCAGCTCTGCCTGACCCTCTTCATACTTCTGCTTCCACTCTGCCAGGACCTTTGAGAAACATTCTGTGTCTTACAAAAGATTTGCATACAACTTTTCCTCAATTTCCCCATCTCAATAATGTATAAGAGATATTACCTTGTCAAAGTTTCTCTGCTTCTTGTCAAGGTTGGCAGCCAGACCATTGGCTCTCTCCACATCAACCATGAGGTCCTCAACCTCACCCTGGAGTCTCTGCTTTGTCTTCTCCAGAGAAGCACACTTGGAGTTGATAGCCTCAATTTGCTCCTCAGCCTCCTGTAGACGCTGGGCAAGCTTTTTCCTGATAATGCAATCGATTTAAGTTAGAGGACGTGGACAGGTTTTAGTAGACAACATAACAATCCACATCCACATTCTATGTGTTTCTTTGCCTGTTTGGTACATACTTGGACTCCTCAAGCTCTTCAGTGCGCTGAATGGCATCAGTTTCATACTTGGTCCTCCACTGAGCAACCTCGCTGTTGGCCTTGGACATGCCACGCTGCAGCTCAGTCTTTGCCTCTTGCTCTTCCTCAAACTGCTCCCTCAGAAGGTCGCAGTCGTGGCGTGCAGACTGAACAGCGTGGGCCAGGGCATTCTTGGCCTGTTTGTGAATGAGTATTTATAGTCTTAAATGGATGCACAAGATGCCAGTAATCTAAAGTAGTAGTCGGTTACTTATGTAATATTCTTTACCTTGACCTCTTCTTCATTCAGCCTTTTGAGTTCCTCAATTTGCTGAGTGTATGCCTGTTTGCTTCTGGTCAGCTGAGAGACCAGGGAATCTTTCTCCTCCACCTGACGGCCAAGCTCACCTGATGAAAAATGTAAGTTTCATGTCTGGGCGATAAACAGATTAAAACAATAGAGAAACTAGAGAAACATGCCCTCTATTTTTACCATTCTCAGTCTGAAATCTTGCTCTTTGAGCACTGAGGTCATTGAGCTGGCGAGCACCCTCATCACTCTTGGCCTTGACCTCACTAAGTTGGTCCTCAAGGGTGCGGCACATCTTCTCAAGATTTCCCTGTTTGTAAAAGTAAAATTAATAAGCAACACAAAAGTCAGAAATGTTTGTGGCAATTATTACCATTTTACTTGACAGCACTGAATATGTACCTTTTGTATCATTGTTTGCAGTATGATATTGTTTGTAGTTAGAGTTAGCTATAGAACATTGAGGTATACATGGCACAAACCTTAGCTTTAGCGACTGCCTCCATATTGCTGGAGAGATCATCAATCTCCATCTTGTATTCACTCTTCTCCTTCTCAAGCTTCTGCTTGACACGCTGGAGGTTGTCGATCTGCTCTCCAAGCTCGGCCACGCTATCAGCCTGCTTCTTACGGAGAGCTGCAGCAGTGGCTTCATGCTGCAGAGTGGACTCTTCAAGGTCACGACGCAGCTTCTGGAACTCAGCCTCACGCTTCTTGTTCATCTCAATTTGAGCAGCAGTGGCACCACCAGCCTCCTCAAGCCTCTCACTGATCTCCTCAAGTTCCCTGGAGAGATCAGCTCTCTGCTTCTCAACCTTAGCACGAGCTGCACGCTCAGCCTCAATCTCTTCTTCCAATTCTTCAATGCGGGCCTATTGGTTGTTAAAAAGAAGTAAGTGATACTAAGAAAGACCAGGCAGATGATAGTAAACACTATTCGGTACTGAAGATGTGAAACAAACCTGAAGCTCCTTAATCTTTTTTTGGAGCTGAGCACCCAATGATTGTTCATCCTCAATCTTGCTAAGGAGCTGGCTTGTTTCAAAGTCCTTCCTGTTTAATTGTAAATTAAAATAGTTGTTAACGGCTGCTTATACACAAAAGGACTAAAAAAGGAGTACATGTTTGCATGAATCATTAGTTGCTAATATAATTCTAAATTACTTCTTCAGCTTCTCATCAGACTGCTGCTTGTCATTCTCAAGATCCATGACATTCTCCTGGGACAGTTTCAGGTCACCCTCAAGCTTTCTCTTGGCTCTCTCAAGGTCCATGCGGAGCTTCTTTTCTTGCTCCAGGGAACCCTCAAGCTGCAGATACAAAGCATAAAGTAATTAAGTAGCACAGTGATATATGTGCTTTTCTTTACACAGACAGGCCCTTAACTCACATCATCCACTTGCTGTTCAAGCTTAGTCTTGGCCTTGGTCAGAGTGTTGACTTTGTCTTCCTCTGCCTGGAGATCATCAAGAGTCTGCTGGTGGGCCTCTTGGAGGGCTTTCTTCTCCTTTGTCAACTTACCAATGGACTCATCCTGAGAGGCCATCTCCTCTGTCAGGTTCTTGACCTGCACATAGAAAGTTTTATGTTAGTGTTCAGTGTATCTCAGACGCCTTCATTTCAATAGACTACATTGATGTTCGGCCCTTCATAAATCCCAACCTTGTTCTCAGTGGCATGTTTCTCTTTCTCCACTTTGGCCAAGGTCAGCTCCAGATCATCAATGTCCTTCTTGAGCTCAGAGCACTCATCCTCCAGTTTCCTCTTCTTGGCAGTCATCTCAGCATTGATTTCCTCTTCATCTTCCAGTCTTTCGGTTGTCTCCTTGAGTTTGGCCTCAAGCTGGATCTTACTCTTGATCAGACCTTCACACCTCTCCTCAGCATCGTTGAGAGTCTCAGATCCCTAAAGTAAATATAGGATGAAAGGATGAAATCTGATTTGTATTGAAAACATAATTCTCAGACAAGTTAGTGAATATTGCAATGATGTGAAGAATTGTTACCCGTTGTACAGTTATACACTTACAGATGATACTTGCAGCTGCAGGTCATTCCTCTCTTGCACAATAGACACCATCTTCTCCTCAAGCTCCTTCTTCCTGGCTTCAACCTTTGCAAATCTGTCTTTGAGTTTTGCATGGTCCTCCTTCAGGCTAACCAGCTCCTTCTCAGATTCAGCACTCTTAAGCAGAGGCTTGATCTTGTAGTAAACCTTCATCCATGGCCAGTGTTTGACATTCATGAATGAGCGGATATTGTACTGGATGGTGAAGATTGCATCTCTACAAAAGAAGCAGTGGTTGTGAAATCAATACTTCTGTTTACTGTGTAGACAGTGTTATAATCTTCTCTGCCATATTTGAGACAAATAAAAATAATTTAAAACACGCAAATGCATTTTTTATTTAGTAGGGAGTTTAATTGAATTGATTAATTGAATTCATACTACTCATACTATAGCAACATGTAAAATGTCCTAATCCTTGTGAAAAAAAATATTACCTTCTTTCCATCATCTTGACAAACTCCTTCCTCATCAGGTATGCACGAAAGAGAGCCTGGGTCATTGTGACCAGGGCAAGCAGTTTTTCATCACGCATCTCCTCAAGTGTACCCAGTAGACCAGCTTTGAAGAACACCTGAAAGATAAAGGAAAATATGTGTCTCTGGACACAGAAAAAGCCACGCTCCTGACTGTACTTGTGACCAACAGATTATAGATGAGCAAGAAACCTCTCTACCTTAGTGTGTCCAAACTTATACTGGGTGTGATCAACATCAATGGATCCCAAGAGCTTCTCAGCAGCCTTCTTGTTATCGATAAACTGACCCTCAGGGATAACACTGGCATTCAGCACTTTGTATCTGTAGTTAATAATAAAAAAATACATTATTGTCCCCATATAATATATATATATATATACTGTATATATATATGAAGTGTGTTTTATAACTTATTGCTGTCTTTGTTCACCTCTGCTTGAAGTCAGCATATTGGATTCTGCTTGGGAAACCCTTTCTACAGATTCTGATACCCTCCAGTACACCATTACACCTGAGCTGGTGGATGACCAGGAAGTTCTGCATAAGACCTGTCAAAATACAAATCAGTCAATTTTCAAGGAAATACAAGACGTGGAATGAAGGACATTCCTTCACCACCAAAAGGCTTTTACCTGGTTTCTTGATTTCATTTGGAATTAGGCAACGCACAAAGTGAGGATGGGTGCTCCTCAGGTTGGTCATCAGTTTGCCCAAGTTCTCCTGTTAAAATAAGAATGTAGTCAATTAATGCCCCCGCCTTTCTTTAGGATGATTGTTGTTTTGTTTATTACTGGTTCAGATACAATTATTGATTAATTGATTTATTGACTGATTGATTGATTGATCATTTTCTTCTTGATATTAAAGTGCATACCCTGAACTGTGAGGAAACAGTCTGCATGGAGCCACCCTTCTTCTTACCACCCTTCTTACCACCACCACTCTCTGTTGACATACAAATGATGAATTCAGTAATTACACATGTTGAAACTAATACAATGGATATTTCTGTATTTGCTTTTCAATTTCATATCGTTTTTTGTTACCCTCAACATCAGCTGGGTACAGGGCAGGCAGCAGTTTGACTGCTGACTTTTGGTACAGCTGCACAACAGAGTCGTTCAGTGGATCCTTGTTCTTCTCCAGCCAACCAGTAACATTGTAGTCCACAGTGCCGGCATAGTGCACCAGGGAGAAGTGAGCCTCAGCTTTGCCTTTGGCAGGCTTGGGCTTCTGGAAGGCATTGCTCTTGCCAAGATGCTGGTCATACAGCTTGTTCTTGAAAGTGGTGTCAGAAGCTTTGGGAAACATGCACTCCTCTTCAAGGATGGCAAAGATGCCCATGGGCTGTTGAAGAAAATAATTGGCTTAGTTTTAAAAATGGATATAATGTAAAACTTTTATTTTAGTTAAATACCTAAGTGATAGTTACTTTCTCAATAAGTTCAATGCAAGCAGCCAAGTCCATGCCAAAGTCAATGAACTCCCAGATAATGCCCTCTTTCTTGTACTCCTCTTGCTCCAGAACGAACATGTGGTGATTGAAGAACTGTTGCAGTTTCTCATTGGTGAAGTTAATACACAGCTGTTCCATGCTGTTGTACTGTGTTGGAGAGATATTATACATTATTTGAGACCAGATAACTTCAGTGACAAAAAAATGCATAATATTGGCCAAAAATTTTAAATGTTGTCCTCACATCGAAAATCTCAAAGCCAGCGATATCCAGCACACCAATGTAGAACTGCCTTGGCTGCTTGGTTTCCAACATCTGGTTGATACGGACGACCATCCACAAGAACATCCTCTCATAGATAGACTTGGACAAGGCATTCACTGAGTTTTTGACCTAAAACAATATATACAAATGTGTTAAGTATCCCCGATTCAGTCAATATGTACTAATAATAATATCAGGAAATAATATCTTACTTATGAGTAACACAGTACCTGTTGCACAGTTTGACCCTTGGTGACAAACTCATTTCCTACTTTAACCCTTGGGTAGCACAGAGCCTTCAGCATATCAGCAGAGTTCAGGCCCAGGAGGTAACCGACTTTGTCAGCATCTATAAATGACAAAGCATTTAATTCTTTGTTATTTATATCAACTTGGTGCTCTCTGAGTTTTAATTTAAGTTAATAATGGAGTATAACATAAAGTGGGAGCTGAACATAAATAAATCAACTGAGAAAATACATGGTAGCTAATTGCTCTTGAAGCTAACCTGCATTAAGTCTTCATTTTAGACTAGCATGTCATTTATTCATTTCTTTAAATAAACATAGATATTTGAAATAACTCTCTTATCTTGTCTCATTAATGTTGTAGCTTATGATCTGGGTTGAAACAATATTAATATAGTCTAGTGTAAATGCTTACATGTGAATGTAAATGTTGAGGTTGAAGTATCAGTTTGACATGTTTGTCTTCATTGGAACCGAGAATCGTGAAACCTACCCTCAGTGCCATCAGGCTCAGCCTGCTCCTCACGCTGCTTCTGCTTGAATGTCATGTTGCCATGATGGAGCACAGCACCAGTTAGCTTGTAAATGGTGACTTTCTCCTCTCCAGTGAAACCCAGGATGTCAATGGCATCCTGCAATTACATGCATAAATGCAAATTAAGCTCATCATTATTTTTAATCATTAGTGTTTTTAAGAATGTCATTCTCATTGTATTCATTGAAATTCAAGAAAAACTCATGGATATCTCACATCTGTGGCGTCCAACTCTTCGTTGTCATTAATGCTGGCCACAGCGATCTGACCCTGACTGCACATGGGAAAGTCATAGGGGTTGTTTGTGATGAGGCACATTTCTGTAGAGGGAGAAAACAATAATTTGTTGTTGCAAATTCATAATTACATGTAATGTTTATTAATAATTGGTTGAAAATAATAACCCTACCAATAATCTCAGGCTTGTGGTTGGTCATCATCTGGAAGAAGATGTGGTAGCCTCTCTCATCAGGAAGCTGGAATGTCACTCTCGACTTCTCCAGCAGGTCTATTTAGGTGGGGAAGAATATATTTAAATTTGACAAAATTAAGGCAGCAATAATGAAACATTTTTACAAACACAGGATAATTATACTTACAAGTCTCAATATCAGCACTAGCCAGTTTTCCAGATGTGCCAAAATGAATTCTGATGAATTTACCCTGTTTAAGATAAAATTATATCGTAAGAAATGTATTCTAATGAATAACTACAGAACTGAGGCCGGAGTTTAAATGACAAATGAACTTACGAAACGGGAGGAGTTGTCATTCCTCACAGTCTTGGCATTACCATAAGCCTCCAGCAGTGGGTTGGCAGCAATAATCTGGTCTTCAAGAGAGCCCTGCAAGTGGAAGAAACATTCAAGGAATATGTTGTTATGAAGAGAATGTTTGTGTTGCTTTATGATAATTAGCACATAAATGTGTAAGGGGTCTGACCTGCATCTTCCCAGGCACTGCCTCCTTTTTCTTGTCACCACCACCACTGACTGCAATTGTTGCAAAGTACTGGATGACACGTTTGGTGTTCACAGTCTTGCCAGCACCAGATTCTCCGCTAGATCAAACAGAAGATATTGCAATTTTTCAGACCACAATTAAAAGAGTGCCACAGGGTTATGTAGAAGATAATGTAAAGTTTTAGGTCATGCATTGACACTTACGTAATCAGGACAGACTGGTTCTCCCTGTCTGTGGGATAAAATGGAGTTTTAGATAAATTAATCACTTACATTTTTTATCAAATTAGTTCATGAACAAATATGTAATTCAATCATATTATTCAGTAGCTTTTAAAATGAAAGCTTACCTTGGAGCATGAACTGATAAGCATTGTCAGAGACAGAGAAAATGTGTGGTGGGGCCTCAATACGCTTCTTGCCTCTGTAGGCCTCCACCACTTCTTGGTCATACACAGGGAGCCACTTGTAGGGGTTCACAGTGGCACAGAAAAGTCCAGAGTACGTCTGAAACAGGGAATAAAGTACATTAGTCCAATTATGTTGTGAATTAGGTGATGAGGTTTTTCTTTCTTTTTATTTTCAGAAAAAGCTAAAATCGTACATAAATCATCCATGCGGCGTAACGCTCTTTGAGATTATACAGGACAGAGGCTTCATTGAGGTGGGTCATCATGGCCATGTCCTCAATTTTGTCGAACTTGGGAGGATTCATGGGGTAGACCTCATCCTCCTTAACTGTTTTTTCCTGAAGTAAATATATAAATACAACTTCTTATTATGCAACAACATTTCATATAACAATCCTCTTTATATTGTTTTAGCTTGGCTAAATGTACTCTACCTCCTTGGTGTCAAGAACTTCAACAACGACTTTGCCACCATCTCTGCTCTTCACGGTACCCTTCAGGTACAACTCCACCTTGTCAGCTACAAAGCAAGCAGTCTTTGCATCAAATGGCATGGTTTGGGCCTCAAGCCTCTCCTTCTCAGGCTTACGGAGGTAAATGGCAGCCTTGCCATAAGAGGCCATTTCTGCGTCCCCCATGGTTGCAGGTTACTGTATGAATGAAAGGGATTATAAAAATGCATTTATAAAAAGAATAGTGTACAAAAAAGGCAAGGAGTAATTATTATAAACGGCCATCTCTGCGTCCCCCATGGTTGCCGGTTACTGCATAGATCAGAAGCAATAAAGGGCAACAATTAACAATGACAATCCAGTCAGTAGACAAACACTAAGAAACATGTAACAAGGACAAACATAGCAATCTGAACCATCTTTTGTCTTATCTGCTATTCTTAGACTATGCCATTTTTATTTTTATTTCCATTCCGATTGAAGGAAATCATTCATAATGAATGTATACTGCCACTTAGCATCTTTTTCCAATGAAATGAATGATCCACAGGCTGCGCGTGGACCTTCATGAATCAACACTTCACACATTTCAGGTGTCCTATATGAGGTCCCTGTATGGAAATGACACTATGTCACAAGTTCAGTTATCTGTTCCTAAATTCAAATTTATATTCATCTATATGCTGAGTAAATCAGTGTGTTCTTATTCGCTCTTATACTGGTATACTTTGATTTGATGAGAATATGTCATCTGTCTCTCTTTATCACTATGACTAGTTCAAAACACACTTACCTTTTCTGTTCCCCAAACCGGATGAATTTCTCGATGTTGTTGAAGCTTCTAAAATAAAAGTCAAAGTTAGAAAGTTAAACATGAGGTATGAGTAAATGTGATATATAGTAAAAATGACTTTACAAGTCTTATTACAAGTAAACTGTTATCCTAGAGTTGAAAGTCAGTGTTTGCCATCCAACTACTGCTTGAGCCTTTTCCTGACCAGTGACTAGAGAAGCAAGTGACTTACTGCACACTGGAACCCCCTGGTCTTCTGCTGCCTTCACTGCTCCCCTGCAGCTCCTTATATCGGCTATTTTCTGACTATTTTCAGCAGGGCCCTTATTAGGCAAAACGTGATTGATAGATGTGGTTTGATATATTTAACCAATACCTCCAGCTTGTTGTCCCAAGATTGTTGGTTTACTACTATATTTTACTAAATCAGAAGAGACAAGAATTAATGTTTAATGTGATTCCAAGCTGGTTGATCTATATTATATTTAATATTTTAACGTAAGTGTAAACACCATGAAGCATCATCTAACATCTGGACATCTATTATATGTCACTGTTTTTAAAGCACAAAAGAGAACCATGAGAATGAACAACTGATAGGTGAAAATTCACACTCAAGTTATCTCAGGACTCCAGAGTTGTAAATCAGTATATTTATTCAATAACAATTGCAATCGGGCTCACTCACAGCACAGGGATGAAAGTGAAGCAATTTCATTCACATCGCACAGGGTTTATATACTTAGGATTTATCTAATTTATCTAATTCTGTATCTAACTCTGACACCATAAATCTTCCTAACGTCAGCAAGAATAGCCACGCTCGACCTAAAGTCCCTTTGTGTCATCCCAACTGCTGAGATGCAAGGATGACAGTTTTACGCAGGGTTGAACAATCACAGTTTGACCCTTCTTATCACCTCTGAGCTCAACCAAACATAGACAAGATGTTCCTTCACTTACGCATGTAGATCTTAAACATATAGAGACTAAGTGGCGCCAGTACCTAATAATCAAAGTTACACACACACAGGAACACAGAAAAGCCATGTTCCTGCTTACATAAGCACATGATTCATAAAAAGTAATTATTAATACAAGGCACTTGATTAATATATTATTAAGTCATTAACAGTGTTTGGAAATTATCTCCATCAACTGATGTATTTTGTCCATAAACAGACTAGTATAAACAGATAGTATTTTTGCAGTCAATATTAAACTAGTGCTGTCAGTTTAACGCGTTATTAACGGCGTTAACGCAAACCCATTTTAACGCCGTTAATTATTTTATCGCGAGATTAACGCAAGAGATTTCATTATTTTTTTTTAGATTAACGTTCTTTTTGGCCTCGCAAACTGTGTAGTAGGCTAACGTTACGATTTGAGAGTGAATGGTGAGCGACATACGGCGAAATGGATGATAAAAAGCTTCTGAATGGAAAGTTTACTTTTAAAAGTTGTGTTGTGCAAAAGAAGCAAGCTTCACTGTTGTCTGAAAATGTCAACAGGCAGCTGGCTGAAAGCAAAGAAGTAGTAGGCTTACCTTTTATTGGTAACCTAACTGTTACGGTTCATTGTTTCTGAAATAAGAGGCCTGACTGCTATGTTCCCAGCAAACTTGAAAAAAAAATACAATATTAAGCCATGGTTTAACTGCACTATAGGCTGAGTCCTTGTTTACCTGAAATTTTATTTTGTACTGCCCTATTTGGCAATGTTGGTTTTCAATAAAATAAAACATTTGCATAAAGCAAGCCAATTCACTTTTCCATGTTGATAAGGGCATTAAAATAAAAATAAAATGATGGAAAAAATAAATAAATGAAGGGACATTTAGAATAGATAAAAATTTGCGATTAATCGCGATTAATTTTGAGTTAACTATGACATAAATGCGATTAATCGCGATTAAATATTTTAATCGTTTGACAGCACTATATTAAACATTACTTAAGTTAGCCTCTGCATAGAACGACTTAATGCTTGCTGCAAATTGCAAAGTTTCTGTTTTATGATTACCAACTGTAACATAAAAGCAGTAACATGTTTTATGTTACAGGTGTTACAAAAAAACAATATTCCCTTTAGTATGCTTCCTGAGTTTTGTGACCTTTTCTAGAGGAAGCATGTGAATCTGTTAGGGGTGTTTCTTCTGGTGACTTTTCAAGTATGCTCAGCCCGCTTCCAACTCCATAGCTGAAACATATCAATAAATCATTCTCATATTTATTTCAGTGTGTGATACCTCATTTATGTTGAAGACCATACTGCTGTGTTGCATTTCCCTAGTGTAGTAATTTCACCACTTTTGCAACCTATCATCACCCACGCTGTAGGCTGTTGCAATCATATATGTCAGCATTGGCATTCTTTGCCTTAATGTCACAATGGTGACGTGTGGATATACTTGCAAATACTGTTCAATTAGCAAACTTGTTGTACAAATGTGATGCTGAAGAGACTTAAAGGAGGGGACCAAAATATGTACTTTTAGTGAGGATCAAACTAGTCAGACAACTTGGCATTTTCTGATGTGATGACCATGGCTGTCAAGAACCATGGCTGGACAGCAGGCATAATGAGAGAATGCAATTAGGTATTCTAAAAGAATGTCTTATATGCACATATGCAAACATAGGTATTATAATTGAGCCCAATGGTCACGGTCATCAGCGTCAAGTTTTTTAAGTAAGTTTGGACAAAGGTGTCTGCCAAATAAACTTAAACTTAAGTACAAGAGTGAAGAATGAAGAAAGAAGCTTGTATGAACAAAATACCAATAACTAAAAAGGACCTCTAACGGCTGCTGTTTACTATTAGGAGGAAACTCAAGTTTGAAATAGCGGGTTTAAAAAGATTTAAGTTTTAAACTTCTTCAGGTAAAGACAATCAACATGTTTGTTCCATCTCTGTGTTATGGGGAGATTTTGACCTTGCCTGCAGTAGCAACACACTCACAACATGATAGGAAAAGTCCCTTAGGTGTGATGGGTCAAATTGATAAGATCTTGTGAAGCCTCACTTTTTGTTTTATTAGTAATAATTGTATTGTTATTTATTATTTATGTTAAAAGGTTGATGTTTTGAGATCATTTTGGTCTGTTTGGTCAAATAACACTGAATATTATTTAAATATCTGACTTTTATATCATTTTTTGAGGTATTTAAGCACTGAAATGTCTTTTTCACTTAGGTGTGATGTGTCAAATTGATAAGATCTCGTGAAGCCTCACTTTTTGTTGTATTAGTAATAATTGTATTGTAATGTATTATTTATGTTAAAAGGTTGATGTTTTGAGATCATTTTGGTCTGTTTGGTCAAATAACACTGAATATCATTTAAAGATCTGACTTTTATATCATTTTATGAGGTATTTAAGCACTGAAATGTCTCCTAACAATGCTCAACAACCACAGCTCCTAACAATGCTGGCCAGCCCTGGAGATTCTTGCAACACAGGACAGCTGTCTTTCTCAAAGACACAACCTTGACCAGCAACAATAGCCAGAGATTCCTAAAATAAGCATCCCTGTGTCACAGCTGGTAGTCATTGAAGACAAGCTTTACCATTTGTTAAATACCATTTGTTAACTGTAAAAATAGCGTTTTAATTGCATTGAGAACCGGTATGTCCAATATGGCCGTGATGCTGAATGTGATGAGGAAGACCACTGTATATATTCAGAGAGCAATTATAAATTGCCTTGAGAAAGAAAGTAGACGTACACTAATAGTAACTGTGTTCTCCTATTGCAGGGGTACTCAATTAGAAACCCAAAAGGTCCACTCGCCAAATTTCCCTTCAGTCCAGGGTCCGGAACAGTGACGGTCTAAATCCAAAAACATAACTCCAACAAAAACGTTCAAACTATGCACAAAAGGTGATGTGGTCTGGCTTTATTTGTGTGAAAGGTGACACCTTTTGTGTGCTTTAAACATAAAAGGTGTGAAGGCCAGGCAGAGGCACTGATGTAGTGTTCATTAGTGAGTGTGCTCCTGTATTTGTTTTTGACCATATTCATGGTTGAAAAGGCAGACTCACAACAGTATGTTGAGGTATGCACGCTCTTGTTGTGTGGCTGATCTACAGTAACTATTACACTGCATGTTGCTTGGTATGATGATTGCAGATGGTTTCTGGACCTTACCTCAGAGTTCTGGGGGTAATGTTGTTCGAAGTGTGCATGCTATGTTTCATAAGGACGTTTCACGTTACCACTTTTGACAAGGGCAACTGTCTCGTTGCAGATAAAACACATCGGTTTTGTGCTCCCCACAGGCAGCACAAATGCATACTTGTCAGTCCACTCTTTCTTAAATTCGCGATTTTTGCAATCAACTTTTCGTTTTTTTGTCGGGATTAGAGCACGCCATGATTTTCGTTGGCTGAGAAACCGTTCACAAATCGATCTGCCTGCGTTGTTGCCATTGACACACACAACCTGCGTGACCCACAGAGCTCGCGGCCAACATTGAGTGAGTGAGTTGTCATAGTGATGTTGTTATTACAGCTACTGATTGGACCTCTGGACCTCTGGATTGGACGAAGAAAGAACCCACATCAAGTAGGAAAAAAAATATATAGCGCGAAATCACGCACCAATAAAAACTCGCTTGGGTCATGATTCAATTAGAATGTTGATTTTGGCTTCGGTCCAAATTTGATTGCGTCTGGGTCCGGATCCGGACCGCGGTCCGCCTATTGAGTACCCCTGTCCTATTGTGTTACAATAGATCCCTACATGACAATTGATGAGCATAACCCAAAATAAGAGTTCTGGATGATGCTAAGGCAGCTATTTAAAAGTAAAGGAGAACAATTATGCCTATGATATTATGCTTCAAGTCATGGGCATTGCTGTTTCTACTACACTATGGGATTCACAAAATAGTTTCGACTGGCTTCTACCACTTCACCATGACTTCTTGTGATGTTGCCAACATCAATCTCCACACTTGTTGCAGACACGTCCCTATCCAGCCATGCCACTTGCCTGTTGCAATAGCTTGACATTAAGAAACAAGTGTAAAGGCCCTTTTATACTCGCTTTTACGTAGAAACGTCAAGGACATGGGCTGCAAACAATCCCATATTTACTGCCAGTGCAGTACAGTCTAAAGGCTAAGAATGTTACTTTCAATGTCACAGTCCATTCGAGGAGCCTTGAAACCCTATTAAAACACATACACATGGTTTAACTCTGTCTGGTGCTGTTGGCACAGCATTGCTGAAGAGAGTCGGTAATAGAGAAGCCCCAAGCAGCTGTCCTCCTGTCTTCAGGAAAGGCTTATGGACTGGATCCAGTCCTAGACCAAAGGTGTGCCATGATGCGCCAGAGATGGTGGGAGTTTTGGGATTTATCCCGCATCAGCCTGAGGCAAAACTATCCCTTGCAACTATCCCTACTATGCAATTTTGTGTTAAGCCACAGTAACAAAACAACAACAAACAAGGCTGACTGCTATCAGTTTTTTATTGCACAAACGACTCACTGCAACACACACGTGTTATATATGGAGGCGAGCAGTGGCGGCTCCTGAAAAAATTCTCAGGGGGGGGCAATTTTTTGGATAATGATTAAGGCGACCCATTCAGTAGGTACATAAAGCAGGACAATTGTATCTATTTGTTGTGAGCTGATTAACTCATACAGCAATACATTTTTGTCCAGTAGATGGCAGCACACAATAGAAAGATTTCCCCTCTAGCTACATAAGTTACAGGTGGAAAGCTATGTGTAACACTTGTTTACATACAATCTAAGATCTGGGCCATCAGAAGATTCTAGATGCTTTTCAGGTGCGCAGTCAATCACAACAAACAGGGTTTGATCAATTTCAGATTTTAGTGACAAATAATTATTTACATATATATACACAAGGCTCAACATTTAGAAAATGTAAAATAAAAACTTGCATCAAAATATCTCAATATCAAAACCTTAAATCAACTCAAACTCTTTATGAATTCCTATTTACTTAAGCAATATAGTACGAGTGCGAGTGGGGTAGGTAAGGGATATTCCCACGGGTGGTGTTCGGCCGTAGCCACGAGGCCGGAGGCCGAGTGGCGCAGGCAACAACACCCGTGGGAATATCCCTTACCTACCCCACTCGCACGAGTACTATATTGCTTTTATAAAACAATTTTATAGTCAACCAATTAACATTTAAACACGAAGTTATTGATTAAAACATGTTTATTTCGCCATTGTTTCTCCGCAACAAAAAAATAGTTCCATTGTCAACGTCTTTTGGAATTATAAGAACTTTGAATTAACGGTTATCGCTTAATTGTATCAACGTGCTATAGAATGTTTCATCGCGGAGTGATTTATTATTAGCTGTGAAAAGTCCGAGTTGGGATGTCCTGGGATATTCCAACTCATGGAACGTCTCTCGTCCAATCAGAAACAGCTAAATAATTCAATAGAACCCAATTGTTTCATAATCTATTATAATCTTATTTATCTCTATTTTATAATCTATTTGCTTCTTATTTGTTCTATTTTATTTATTTACAATAGTTAAATGTAGTTATCTTTAATATAAATTATATATATATATATATATATATATATATATATATATATATTAAGTATTTAATAAATAGTTAATAAATAAATAAATAAATAATTTAATTATCTAATAACGTTTTATCTAATTTGAATTCTCAAGCAAATCTTAACCTTAGTTCTTAACTTTATCGAATTCACATAACCCAACACAATTGTACAGGCTAGCAGTTCAACAGTAGCTTAACAAAATCGATATCCCATTTACA
The DNA here is from genome assembly GCF_900700415.2 of Clupea harengus. Taxonomy (NCBI): domain Eukaryota; kingdom Metazoa; phylum Chordata; class Actinopteri; order Clupeiformes; family Clupeidae; genus Clupea; species Clupea harengus. The sequence goes on along the minus strand of NC_045163.1, from coordinate 15,752,254 downwards.
ATACATACAATTAAAATCTTCAATCAATTAAATATGTTCAAAGTATCAGTGTGTTCATTCAGTGTCTTCTTTTAATAAAAAAAGAACAAGTAAAGTCTTACGTATCCGTGGAACTTCAGCTATCAAGCTATCAAACAGTTCTCAGTCAGTTAGACTGGATGTGGTGTGGTATCCGTATTTTTCTGTTGTTCGGTGGGAAGCTCGCCATCTAGTTGTCGTCGTTGTTGTTTTCAAGGAGTATTTAGTCAGTCAGTCAATATTCACTGTAGATCAGAGGTCTTCAACCGGGGGTCCGCGACCCCCAGGGGGTCCGCGGAGGTACTGCAGGGGGTCCGCCAAATGATTTCATCTGAAGCATTTTTCCCTCTTCAAAAAATGTACAACGTCCAAAAGACTACATAAACATAAACAGAACGTAAAAATTGCTTTCTATTCCTTAAAAATAATACATAGGCTACCCATGAGTCTTCACTCGATCATTTGATCATAATGGCAACATATGCACTTTTAGCTACATTTAGCTATCTGGTGCCAAAAGACGTTTACCTGCCATAACTATACAATTTGAAATAATTGATCGTTTTGTAATTTCTCGGAACAAAAGCTCCTCGTCAGACACCACTGATGGCGGTTCAGATGATCTACCTTCAGAGGATGCCAACATGAACAGCCAAAAGTGCAAACGGGAGAAGACACGTAAATATTCAGAGAATTATCTGAAGTTTGCCTTCACCTATAAAGAGACCGATGGTGAAGAATTAGCAGTGAGCGTGGTTTGCTCTTCCGTGCTATCAAACGAAACTATGAAACCATCAAAGCTGCAACGACACTCAAAGACAACCCATGCTCACTTGAAAGAAAAAAACATTTAATATTTCCCGTTTAAAATCTTTTGAGGGCCAGCAGACCTTGATGAGACAATCAGCCAAAGTGTGCGAGCTAGCTTTAAAAGCCTCTTATCAAGTTGCATTACGTGTCGCTCAGACCTAACAGCCATACATAATTGCGGAAAGTATAATATTGCCAACAGCTAGTGATATGTGCAAAACAATGTTTGGGAAGGATGAGTACGTAAAAAAACTGAAAAGCATCCCAATGCCCGCCCTATTGATGAATTGGCAGCTGATGTGAGGGCACTACTAGTCGCAAAACTCCCGAAGGCAGATTATTTTGCACTAAAATTAGATGAATCCACCGATGTGTCAAACGACGCTCAGCTTTTAGCTTTTTTGTGATTTGTCGACCAAAATGAGATGCAAGAGGAATTTCGATTCTGTAAGCAGCTGCCTGGAGGTAAAAAAAAAGTTTAGAGATTTTCAAAGTGATCGACATTTTTTTCCGTGAACATGATATACCCTGGCCAAAATGTGTTGCGCGATGTGCACAGACGGTGCAAGAGCCATGTATGACGCACTGCATGGTTCATAGGGAGAATGTTGTTGCCAAAGACATGAATGATGAATTCTCAAACGTCAGATCTCTCAATAGGTATGAGATATTTCATCCATACTTAAGCTTCTCAAGCTACTCAATTCTTTGTCCCTCCCTAATTGAATACAGAGTGACGGCTAACTGTAAGGGAGAAAAAATGTCAACAATAAACAGAATAAATTGAAACGAGTTGTGTGTCACAGATGATTTGTAATTCTGTTCAAACATGTGTAGGGGAGCGTGTGTGTGTGACTGACACTTAGTTCTAAATAAATTATATGAATATCAGGCCCAAATTTGTGGCGGCGGGGGTGGGGGTCCCTGCTCAGTGTCTCTCTCAGCCAAGGGGTCCTTGAGCTGAAAAAGGTTGAAGACCCCTGGTTTAGAGAGTACTGAGTACAGTGTCTGTCCAAGCAATACATGGGTTTTAGTGTGTCAGGAAGGCCGAGAGGTGACGCCGTAGGGCAAGGCTAACAGGCGCAGAGACACAGCTACAAGCCAAACAAACTAGTAGGAACATCAGTGTGCTCTACCAATCTCTTATCGTAGCTCTAGTCAGTCGTGTGCTGTTGGCCCAGGCCCAGGAACATACCATATATCTACTAAACCTGTGTGACCTCACAGTTGATGAACCACCTGCAGATAAACAAAACTAAACACATAAGGTGGACACACTGCAGACACCCTTTTAATGTGTACCATACAATGTAAGACAATTGCTATTGGTGACTGTCAGGGATTTGCAGGAAAGGACCCAATCGCAGACAAGATGCAGAGTTCAGGTTTTAATTTCAAAAAGGGTAAAGCACAGAAGATCCAAAAGGCAAAAAACTAAGAAATCCAAAACACACAAAAACACAGAAGAATCCCACTCCGGAGTCCAAAAACAGGCATGGCAAAAAAAACATCAAACTCGGAAGCACGGTAGAGAACGGATACAGGGAAGCACACACCTAAACAGGACAGAATCTCTCACCGTACAAAACTTGACGACCCAACACGGGACAAGGGACAGACTTAACTTAAATATCAGAAGGGGGAAAACCGGTAATGGAAAACAGGTGAACTAAACAAGGGGAATTAATGAGACACAGGAGAAACAAATCAGGCAAACAAACAGGGTTATGATTAGAGACAGGTGAGGGAAACACAATGGGAAACAGGTGAAGGCACACAAAGAAAACAAAGGAACATGTGTATGCAACATAACAAGTCCGTTATATTGTCTTTCGGCAACCAGAGGCCGCCAATGTGCCAAATCGTGGCAATGACTGCCACGATTCGTGACAGATGACTGTGACAGATGTGCCAGCATATTCCTTAATTTGGTCCTCAGTTGTCTCTCGCGGAGACTATAACCGAAGGCATGTAATGGGAGGCTCCTTTCCCAATTTTCTATGAATTACCTTTGACCATTTCGTTAACTTTTTAAATTACTAATTATTTTGAATAGTTTAAATCTAAGTTATTATTTTAAATGTGTGTTGTGGATGTGAGTTGTATTCTTTCTTATTTGTTTATAACTGCAACATTTAAGCCCAATTACTCTAAAAGGTTATTACTAGTGCTGTCAAGCGATTAAAATATTTAATCGCGATTAATCGCATTTATGTCATAGTTAACTCAAAATTAATCGCGATTAATCGCAATTTTTTATCTATTCTAAATGTCCCTTCATTTATTTATTTTTTCCATCATTTTATTTTTATTTTAATGCCCTTATCAACATGGAAAAGTGGATTGGCTTGCTTTATGCAAATGTTTTATTTTATTGAAAACCAACATTGCCAAACAGGGCGGTACAAAATAAGATTATAAAGTGCACATTTCAGGTAAACAAGGACTCTGCCTATAGTGCAGTTAAACCATGGCTTAATATTTTCTTTTTTTCAAGTTTGCTGGGAACATAGCAGTCAGGCCTCTTATTTCAGAAACAATGAATCGAACAGTTAGGTTACCAATAAAAGGTAAGCCTACTACTTCTTTGCTTTCAGCCAGCTGCCTGTTGACATTTTTAGACAACAGTGAAGCTCGCTTCTTTTGCACAACACAACTTTTAAAAGTAAACTTTCCATTCAGAAGCTTTTTATCATCCATTTTGCCGTATCGCGCTCACCAGTCAAACCGTAATGTTAGCCTACTACACAGTTTGCGAGGCCAAAAAGAACGTTCATCTAATAAAAAAATAAAATAAAAATCTCGCGATAAAAAAAATTACGCCGTTAAAATGGGTTTGCGTTAACGCCGTTAATAACGCATTTAACTGACAGCACTAGTTATTACAAATGTCAAACAACAAAACACTGTATATACAATTTAGATGTTGTAAACTATATATAAGCCTATATTTCATAGTTTACATCTAATTCATTTTATAATTCACATCCTGATTATTGCCTTAAGATCAAAGGCTAATATCCCTGGTGTGCTAACTACCTGTATGTTTGCCATTTCATTGAAGATCATAGTTTAAATGGACTAATTGTTTTATGTTGGCTTGCATTGTTATGCTGTATATAGGAATGTGAGAAGGTGAATTTCCTCCCTTCTCACTGGAGCAAGAAAAGGGCCTTTGCCCCTTTAAGACACTGACTCCCCCACCGTAATGGTTGGTTTCCGTGTTCCCCCACAACAATGGATGAGTCCAAGGACAATTGATTGGACTAATTTAGCCAAGTGGCCTGTGTTTTTAAAGGGTGCCTGATGAGAGGACTGGCGGAGAGAGACTTTGCTAAGAAAGGCATACGAAAGCACGGCTACAGAACTTTGGGGGAGAAACAGGTGCACTGCTTTCCCTGTTTACCCGAGTAAGGTGAAACAGTGCGTGTCTAGATGCGTGGACACTTTTAGCTGTGTTTTGTTCCCTTGTTTTGTATTGCTTGTTCTGTGTGCATTTCTTGTGTGCCTTGTCTCTGTACAATGTTTGTGTGCCTTGTGTTGTGCTAAGTGTATGTAGATATTTGTTTTCGATGGCCAGGTAATGTACTCTGTGTCAGGTTAGTGTCTGTGCCTAGATTGGGACCTGGCTTGGGCCGAACAGGTGCCTGTGATTGGACCTAAGTAGGACAAGCAGGTGCCCAGGGTGCATAGGACTGCAGTACCTGTGAGTACGGCCGGTATGTGTTTGTTTTATGGTTGGGCACATGTCTCGGGGTGCTAGAGCCCTTTGTAAATAAATGTGTGTGTGTATATATATATATATATATATTTTATGACCACCACCATCTCGTGCGCGGTTCTTCCACACTTCACCAGCCAGTCCAGTCGCCACATCCCCAAACAACGTGCGGTGACCGTCCAGTCCCTCACAGTAGGCTATTTAGATGAGTCTAGCTAAACTCTCTGCATTATCTATTTCTAACTTTTTAAAGTATTTTCTGTCATATGGTTTCTGCAGATTCAACAGACACAGTAAACTGGCCTCTATACAATCCTTACAATCCAACCATACAAAAATAACAACAAAAACAAGAATATTCAGATTCCATACATTTATTACATTGTGTACATAGTTACAGAATGGTCACAGTAATCTGGTTATTAATCCAAATGAAAGTGATTTGTGTTCAAAGGGTTTACTCTGCAGCCTCTTTGCCCTTGGAGAGAGAACACAGAAAATACATCCATTTCATTACATGTAAAGCCAAGAAATTATACACAACTTCACAAATTAAAAAACTAAAATGTGAAATATATGTTTTACCTTTCCACCATCGCGGCTCTTGGCCCTGAACTTGTTGACCTGGGACTCAGCAATGTCAGCACGCTCCTCAGACTCCTGCAGCTCATGCTGAACCTTCCTGCACTTGGACAGGTGGGTGTTGGCTTGTTCCTCCTATGTTAAGTAAATGTGTTCATTGAATATACAATATAATATATATTGAATATAAATTCTGTTTTTAAACCAAACCAAACATGTTAATCTTGTAATAAAAGGGCCAAGTGAGTTTTTCCAGCATATGAGATAAAAAAAATAAAAAATAAATACTCACAGCTTCCTCAGCCTGCCTCTTATAGGCCTTGACCTTCAGCTGCAGTTTGTCAACCAGATCCTGAAGTCTGGTAACATTCTTCTTGTCCTCTTCAGTCTAAAGAGAAAATAAAGTGTATCAAACCCTGTTTTGTCCTCTTAAGAGTTTGACAGTCAAAAGAGAGTGAAAAGAGATTTTGGTACCTGGAAGGTGAGCTCCTTGACTCTCCTCTCATACTTGCGGACTCCCTTGACAGCATCAACAACACGTCTCTGTTCAGCCTCAAGTTCATTTTCCACTTCACGAACCTTAACACGAAGAATATTTACATGTATGACAACATTCTCTAACAGTGTATGATTTTTGGGAAGTTTGTTCACTTGTATATTTTGTTGCCTACCCTAGACTCTAGTTTCTGGAGTTGTTTCTTGCCACCCTTCATAGCGAGGTTCTCAGCCTCATCCAGGCGGTGCTGCAGATCCTTGACAGTGACTTCCAGGTTCTTCTTCATCCTCTCCAGATGACCACTGGTGTCCTGCTCCTTCTTCAGCTCCTCTGCCATCATGGCAGCCTAAATAATGGTAAAATAATGAGTTTCAAACACAAACTACATATTTACTTCTGAATATACCCAATTTCAAAAGAAGACACTACTTACATCCGTGATGGCTTTCTTGGCCTTCTCCTCAGCATTTCTTGCTTCCTGGACGATGTCATCAACTTCACCTTGGACCTGAACAAAGTCAGCCTCAAGCTTCTTCTTGGTGTTTAGCAGACTTGTGTTCTAGTGTGGAGAAAGAAACAACCTTGGTTATATTTTTCACGCTGAAACTGTTTGTTTTACGTATCTTACGTATTTTACGTTTTTTATTCTCTACCTGAGAGTGCAGGAGGCCAACACGCTCACTGGCATCAACCAGCTCCTGCTCAGCCACTTTGCGGCCTCTCTCTGTCTGCTCCAGGGCAGCTCTCAGCTCCTCAATCTCTGCCATCATCAGGCCGTTCCTGCGCTCCACCATGGCAGCCTGCTCCCTCATGTCTTCCTGTCCTCTGATAGCATCATCAAGGTGCAGTTGGGCATCCTAACAGAAAAAACATGAAAAGAGATACTTATTGTACATCCAACAGAATAGTAATGCAGGTTACCTTAGACCACAAAGGATCCTACTAATCCATACTAGTATCAGCATTACTGACCTTGAATTGAACCTGCACATTTTTCAGTTGTTTCTGAGACTCAGCAGCCGCGCGGTTAGCGTGGGCCAGCTGAATCTCCATCTCATTGAGGTCTCCTTCCATCTTCTTCTTGATTCTCAGGGCATCATTCCTGCTCCTGACCTCAGAGTCCAGAGTGCTCTGCATGGAGTCAGTCACCCTCTGGCTGTTCCTCTTAATCTGCTCCATCTCCTCATCCTTCTCTGCAAGCTTCCTGTCAATCTCACCCTTGACCTGGTTCAGCTCAAGCTGGACACGGAGAATCTTAGACTCCTCATGCTCAAGAGTTCCCTATTAATATGACAAAATAAACAGGATTTAACCTTATGATCAATTACGTGATTTCTGAGGAGTTACTTATGGTGTATAAAACGCCTCTATCCTTTTGGATTTGGTTTACCTCAGCCTCTTCGAGGGCAGTCTGGATCTCTGCCTTCTCAGACTCAACAGCTTTCTTGGCCTTCTCCAGCTCATGAATGCTCTTTCCAGTCTCACCCAGCTGCTCAGTCAGGTCGGAGATCTCCTCTGTAGGCGTAAAGTTAAAATACTATAAATATTCATCTACCCTGCAGGACAGTTAAAATATTATTTTTAACATACTTTCAATGTTCCTGAATATAGGTGCAAGCTATTAGTCTTTTTGTTCATCTTCACTCACGTTGGAGGTTCTTGTTCTCCCTCTTCAGAGTCTCTAGTTGGTCAAGGGCCTCTTCATAGGAGTTCTTTATCTTGAACAGCTCAGTGCTGAGAGATCGAGCCTCTTTCTGGGCACCCTCCAGCTCTGCCTGACCCTCTTCATACTTCTGCTTCCATTCTGCCAGGACCTTTGAGAAACATTCTGTGTCTTACAAAAGATTTGCATACAACTTTTCCTCAATTTCCCCATCTCAATAATGTATAAGAGATATTACCTTGTCAAAGTTTCTCTGCTTCTTGTCAAGGTTGGCAGCCAGACCATTGGCTCTCTCCACATCAACCATGAGGTCCTCAACCTCACCCTGGAGTCTCTGCTTTGTCTTCTCCAGAGAAGCACACTTGGAGTTCATAGCCTCAATTTGCTCCTCAGCCTCCTGTAGACGCTGGGCAAGCTTTTTCCTGATAATGCAATCGATTTAAGTTAGAGGACGTGGACAGGTTTTAGTAGACAACATAACAATCCACACCCACATTCTATGTGTTTCTTTGCCTGTTTGGTACATACTTGGACTCCTCAAGCTCTTCAGTGCGCTGGATGGCATCAGTTTCATACTTGGTCCTCCACTGAGCAACCTCGCTGTTGGCCTTGGACATGCCACGCTGCAGCTCAGTCTTTGCCTCTTGCTCTTCCTCAAACTGCTCCCTCAGAAGGTCACAGTCGTGGCGTGCAGACTGAACAGCGTGGGCCAGGGCATTCTTGGCCTGTTTGTGAATAAGTATTTATAGTCTTAAATGGATGCACAAGATGCCAGTAATCTAAAGTAGTAGTCGGTTACTTATGTAATATTCTTTACCTTGACCTCTTCTTCATTCAGCCTTTTGAGTTCCTCAATTTGCTGAGTGTATGCCTGTTTGCTTCTGGTCAGCTGAGAGACCAGGGAATCTTTCTCCTCCACCTGACGGCCAAGCTCACCTGATGAAAAATGTAAGTTTCATGTCTGGGCGATAAACAGATTAAAACAATAGAGAAACTAGAGAAACATGCCCTCTATTTTTACCATTCTCAGTCTGAAATCTTGCTCTTTGAGCACTGAGGTCATTGAGCTGGCGAGCACCCTCATCACTCTTGGCCTTGACCTCACTAAGTTGGTCCTCAAGGGTGCGGCACATCTTCTCCAGATTTCCCTGTTTGTAAAAGTAAAATTAATAAGCAACACAAAAGTCAGAAATGTTTGTGGCAATTATTACCATTTTACTTGACAGCACTGAATATGTACCTTTTGTATCATTGTTTGCCGTATGATATTGTTTGTAGTTAGAGTTAGCTAGAACATTAGGTATACATGGCACAAACCTTAGCTTTAGCGACTGCCTCCATATTGCTGGAGAGATCATCAATCTCCATCTTGTATTCACTCTTCTCCTTCTCAAGCTTCTGCTTGACACGCTGGAGGTTGTCGATCTGCTCTCCAAGCTCGGCGACGCTATCAGCCTGCTTCTTGCGAAGAGCTGCAGCAGTGGCTTCATGCTGCAGAGTGGACTCTTCCAGGTCACGACGCAGCTTCTGGAACTCAGCCTCACGCTTCTTGTTCATCTCAATTTGAGCAGCAGTGGCACCACCAGCCTCCTCAAGCCTCTCACTTATCTCTTCAAGTTCCCTGGAGAGATCAGCTCTCTGCTTCTCAACCTTAGCACGAGCTGCACGCTCAGCCTCAATCTCTTCTTCCAATTCTTCAATGCGGGCCTATTGGTTGTTAAAAAGAAATAAGTGATACTAAGAAAGACCAGGCAGATGATAATAAACACTATTTGGTACTGAAGATGTGAAACAAACCTGAAGCTCCTTGATCTTTTTCTGGAGCTGAGCACCCAATGATTGTTCATCCTCAATCTTGCTAAGGAGCTGGCTTGTTTCAAAGTCCTTCCTGTTTAATTGTAAAATAAAATATTTGTTAATGGCTGCTTATACAAAAAAGGACTAAAAAAGGAGTACATGTTTGCATGAATCATTAGTTGCTAATAGAATTCTAAATTACTTCTTCAGCTTCTCATCAGACTGCTGCTTGTCATTCTCCAGATCCATGACACTCTCCTGGGACAGTTTCAGGTCACCCTCAAGCTTTCTCTTAGCTCTCTCAAGGTCCATGCGGAGCTTCTTTTCTTGCTCCAAGGAACCCTCAAGCTGCAGATACAAAGCATAAAGTAATTAAGTAGCACAATGATATATGTGCTTTTCTTTACACAGACAGGCCCTTAACTCACATCATCCACTTGCTGTTCAAGCTTAGTCTTGGCCTTGGTCAGAGTGTTGACTTTATCTTCCTCTGCCTGGAGATCATCAAGAGTCTGCTGGTGGGCCTCTTGGAGGGATTTCTTCTCCTTTGTCAGTTTAGCAATGGACTCATCCTGAGAGGCCATCTCCTCTGTCAGGTTCTTGACCTGCACATAGAAAGTTTTATGTTAGTGTTCAGTGTATCTCAGATGCCTTCATTTCAATAGACTACATTGATGTTCGGCCCTTCATAAATCCCAACCTTGTTCTCAGTGGCATGTTTCTCCTTCTCCACTTTGGCCAAGGTCAGCTCCAGATCATCAATGTCCTTCTTGAGCTCAGAGCACTCATCCTCCAGTTTCCTCTTCTTGGCAGTCATCTCAGCATTGATTTCCTCTTCATCTTCCAGTCTTTCGGTTGTCTCCTTGAGTTTGGCCTCAAGCTGGATCTTACTCTTGATCAGACCCTCACACCTCTCCTCAGCATCATTGAGAGTCTCAGATCCCTAAAGTAAATATAGGATGAAAGGATGAAATCTGATTTGTATTGAAAAAATTATTCTCAGACAAGTTAGTAATGTGAATATTGCAATGATGAAGAATTGTTACCCGTGTACAGTTATACACTTACAGATGATACTTGCAGCTGCAGGTCATTCCTCTCTTGCACAATAGACACCATCTTCTCCTCAAGCTCCTTCTTCCTGGCTTCAACCTTTGCAAATCTGTCTTTGAGTTTTGCATGGTCCTCCTTCAGGCTAACCAGCTCCTTCTCAGATTCAGCACTCTTAAGCAGAGGCTTGATCTTGTAGTAAACCTTCATCCATGGCCAGTGTTTGACATTCATGAATGAGCGGATATTGTACTGGATGGTGAAGATTGCATCTCTACAAAAGAAGCAGTGGTTGTGAAATCAATACTTCTGTTTACTGTGTAGACAGTGTTATAATCTTCTCTGCCATATTTGAGATAAATAAAAATAATTTAACACACGCAAATGCATTTATTATTTAGTAGGGAGAATTGAATTCATACTACTCATACTATAGCAACATGTAAAATGTCCTAATCCTTGTGAAAAAAAATATTACCTTCTTTCCATCATCTTGATAAACTCCTTCCTCATCAGGTATGCACGAAAGAGAGCCTGGGTCATAGTGACCAGGGCAAGCAGTTTTTCATCACGCATCTCCTCAAGTGTACCCAGTAGACCAGCTTTGAAGAACACCTGAAAGATAAAGGAAAATATGTGTATCTGGACACAGAAAAAGCCATGCTCCTGACTGTACTTATGACCAACAGATTATAGATGAGCAAGAAACCTCTCTACCTTAGTGTGTCCAAACTTATACTGGGTGTGATCAACATCAATGGATCCCAAGAGCTTCTCAGCAGCCTTCTTGTTATCGATAAACTGACCCTCAGGGATAACACTGGCATTCAGCACTTTGTATCTGTAGTTAATAATAAAAAAATACATTATTGTCCCCATATAATATATATATATATATATATATATATACTGTATATATACTGTATATATATATATGAAGTGTGTTTTATAACGTATTGCTGTCTTTGTTCACCTCTGCTTGAAGTCAGCATATTGGATTCTGCTTGGGAAACCCTTTCTACAGATTCTGATACCCTCCAGTACACCATTACACCTGAGCTGGTGGATGACCAGGAAGTTCTGCATAAGACCTGTCAAAATACAAATCAGTCAATTTTCAAGGAAATACAAGGCGTGGAATGAAAGACAATCCTTCACCACCAAAAGGCTTTTACCTGGTTTCTTGATTTCATTTGGAATTAGGCAACGCACAAAGTGAGGATGGGTGCTCCTCAGGTTGGTCATCAGTTTGCCCAAGTTCTCCTGTTGAAGGAGTTTTGTTTAGTTTGGTTCAGATACAATTATTGACTGATTGATTGATTGATCATTTTCTTTTTGATATTAAAGTGCATACCCTGAACTGTGAGGAAACAGTCTGCATGGAGCCACCCTTCTTCTTACCACCCTTCTTACCACCACCACTCTCTGTTGACATACAAATGATGAATTCAGTAATTACATATAACTAATACAATGGATATTTCTGTATTTGCTTTTCAATTTCATATCGTTTTTTTGTTACCCTCAACATCAGCTGGGTACAGGGTAGGCAGCAGTTTGACTGCTGACTTTTGGTACAGCTGCACAACAGAGTCGTTCAGTGGATCCTTGTTCTTCTCCAGCCAACCAGTAACATTGTAGTCCACAGTGCCGGCATAGTGCACCAGGGAGAAGTGAGCCTCAGCTTTGCCTTTGGCAGGCTTGGGCTTCTGGAAGGCATTGCTCTTGCCAAGATGCTGGTCATACAGCTTGTTCTTGAAAGTGGTGTCAGAAGCTTTGGGAAACATGCACTCCTCTTCAAGGATGGCAAAGATGCCCATGGGCTGTTGAAGAAAATAATTGGCTTAGTTTTAAAAATGGATATAATGTAAAACTTTTATTTTAGTTAAATAACTAAGTGATAGTTACTTTCTCAATAAGTTCAATGCAAGCAGCCAAGTCCATGCCGAAGTCAATGAACTCCCAGATAATGCCCTCTTTCTTGTACTCCTCTTGCTCCAGAACGAACATGTGGTGATTGAAGAACTGTTGCAGTTTCTCATTGGTGAAGTTAATACACAGCTGTTCCATGCTGTTGTACTGTGTTGGAGAGATATTATACATTATTTGAGACCAGATAACTTCAGTGACAAAAAAATGCATAATATTGGCTAAAAATATTAAATGTTGTCCTCACATCGAAAATCTCAAAGCCAGCGATATCCAGCACACCAATGTAGAACTGCCTTGGCTGCTTGGTTTCCAACATCTGGTTGATACGAATGACCATCCACAAGAACATTCTCTCATAGATAGACTTGGACAAGGCATTCACTGAGTTTTTGACCTAAAACAATATATACAAATGTGTTAAGTATCCCTGATTCAGTCAATATGTACTAATAATAATATCAGGAAATAATATCTTACTTATGAGTAACACAGTACCTGTTGCACAGTTTGACCCTTGGTGACAAACTCATTTCCTACTTTAACCCTTGGGTAACACAGAGCCTTCAGCATATCAGCAGAGTTCAGGCCCAGGAGGTAACCGACTTTGTCAGCATCTATAAATGACAAAGCATTTAATTATTTGTTATTTGTATCAACTTGGTGCTCTCTGAGTTTTAAGTTAAGTTAATAATGGAGTATAACATAAAGTGGGAGCTGAACATAAATAAATCAACTGAGAAAATACATGGTAGCCAATTGCTCTTGAAGCTAACCTGCATTAAGTCTTCATTTTAGACTAGCATGTCATTTATTCATTTCTTTAAATAAACATAGATATTTGAAATAACTCTCTTATCCTGTCTCATTAATGTTGTAGCTTATGATCTGGGTTGAAACAATATTAATATAGTCTAGTGTAAATGCTTACATGTGAATGTAAATGTTGAGGTTGAAGTATCAGTTTGACATGTTTGTCTTCATTGGAACCGAGAATCGTGAAACCTACCCTCAGTGCCATCAGGCTCAGCCTGCTCCTCACGCTGCTTCTGCTTGAATGTCATGTTGCCATGATGGAGCACAGCACCAGTTAGCTTGTAAATGGTGACTTTCTCCTCTCCAGTGAAACCCAGGATGTCAATGGCATCCTGCAATTACATGCATAAATGCAGATTAAGCGCATCATTATTTTTAATCATTAGTGTTTTTAAGAATGTCATTCTCATTGTATTTATTGAAATTCAAGAAAAACTCATGGATATCTCACATCTGTGGCGTCCAACTCTTCGTTGTCATTAATGCTGGCCACAGCGATCTGACCCTGACTGCACATGGGAAAGTCATAGGGGTTGTTTGTGATGAGGCACATTTCTGTAGAGGGAGAAAACAATAATTTGTTGTTGCAAATTCATAATTACATGTAATGTTTTTTGATTATTGGTTGAAAATAATAACCCTACCAATAATCTCAGGCTTGTGGTTGGTCATCATCTGGAAGAAGATGTGGTAGCCTCTCTCATCAGGAAGCTGGAATGTCACTCTAGACTTCTCCAGCAGGTCTATTTAGGTAGGGAAGAATATATTTAAATTTGACAAAATTAAGGCAGCAATAATGAAACATTTTTACAAACACAGGATAATTATACTTACAAGTCTCAATATCAGCACTAGCCAGTTTTCCAGATGTGCCAAAATGAATTCTGATGAATTTACCCTGTTTAAGATAAAATTATATCGTAAGAAATGTATTCTAATGAATAACTACAGAACTGAGGCCGGAGTTTAAATGACAAATGAACTTACGAAACGGGAGGAGTTGTCATTCCTCACAGTCTTGGCATTACCATAAGCCTCCAGCAGTGGGTTGGCAGCAATAATCTGGTCTTCAAGAGAGCCCTGCAAGTGGAAGAAACATTCAAGGAATATGTTGTTATGAAGAGAATGTTTGTGTTGCTTTATGATAATTAGCACATAAATGTGTAAGGGGTCTGACCTGCATCTTCCCAGGCACTGCCTCCTTTTTCTTGTCACCACCACCACTGACTGCAATTGTTGCAAAGTACTGGATGACACGTTTGGTGTTCACAGTCTTGCCAGCACCAGATTCTCCGCTAGATCAAACAGAAGATATTGCAATTTTTCAGACCACAATTAAAAGAGTGCCACAGGGTTATGTAGAAGATAATGTAAAGTTTTAGGTCATGCATTGACACTTACGTAATCAGGACAGACTGGTTCTCCCTGTCTGTGGGATAAAATGGAGTTTTAGATAAATTAATCACTTACATTTTTTATCAAATTAGTTCATGAACAAATATGTAATTCAATCATATTATTCAGTAGCTTTTAAAATGAAAGCTTACCTTGGAGCATGAACTGATAAGCATTGTCAGAGACAGAGAAAATGTGTGGTGGGGCCTCAATACGCTTCTTGCCTCTGTAGGCCTCCACCACTTCTTGGTCATACACAGGGAGCCACTTGTAGGGGTTCACAGTGGCACAGAAAAGTCCAGAGTATGTCTGAAACAGGGAATAACGTACATTAGTCCAATTATGTTGTGAATTAGGTGAAGAGGTTTTTCCTTCTTTTTATTTTCAGAAAAAGCAAAAATCGTACGTAAATCATCCATGCGGCATAACGCTCTTTGAGGTTATACAGGACAGAGGCTTCATTGAGGTGGGTCATCATGGCCATGTCCTCAATTTTGTCGAACTTGGGAGGATTCATGGGGTAAACCTCATCCTCTTTAACTGTTTTTTCCTGAAGTAAATATATAAATACAACTTATTATGCATCAACATTTCATTCAACAATCCTCTTTATATTGTTTTAGCTTGGCTAAATGTACTGCACCTCCTTGGTGTCAAGAACTTCAACGACAACTTTGCCGCCATCTCTGCTCTTGATGGTACCCTTCAGGTACAACTCCACCTTGTCAGCTACAAAGCAAGCTGACTTGGCATCAAAGGGTATGGTTTGGGCCTCAAGCCTCTCCCTCTCAGGCTTACGGAGGTAAATGGCAGCCTTGCCATAAGAGGCCATTTCTGCGTCCCCCATGGTTGCAGGTTACTGTATGAATGAAAGGGATTATAAAAATGCATTTAAAAAAAGAATAGTGTACAACAAAGGCTAGAAGTAATTATTATAAACGGCCATCTCTCCGTCCCCCATGGTTGCAGGTTACTGCATAGATCAGAAGCATTTTTTAAACTAAGACCTCTACATAAAGGGCAACAATTAACAATGACAATCCAGTCAGTAGACAAACACTAAGAAACATGTAACAAGGACAAACATAGCAATCTGAACCATTTTTTGTCTTATCTGCTATTCTTAGACTATGCCATTTTTATTTTTATTTCCATTCCGATTGAATGAAATCATTCATAATGAATGTATACTGTCACTTAGCAGCTTTTTCCAATGAAATGAATGATCCACAGGCTGCGCGTGGACCTTCATGAATCAACACTTCACACATTTCAGGTGTCCTATATGAGGTCCCTGTATGGAAATGACACTATGTCACAAGTTCAGTTATCTGTTCCTAAATTCATATTTATATTCATCAACATGCTGAGTAAATCAGTGTGTTCTTATTCGCTCTTATACTGGTATACTTTGATTTGATGAGAATATGTCATCTGTCTCTCTTTATCACTATGACTAGTTCAAAACACACTTACCTTTTCTGTTCCCCAAACCGGATGAAGTTCTTGATGTTGTTGAAGCTTCTAAAATAAAAGTCAAAGTTAGAAAGTTAAACATGAGGTATGAGTAAATGTGATATATAGTAAAAATGACTTTACAAGTCTTTTTACAAGTCAACTATTATCTTAGAGTTAAAAGTCAGTGTTTGCCATCCAACTACTGCTTGAGCCTTTTCCTGACCAGTGACTAGAGAAGCAAGTGACTTACTGCACACTGGAACCCCCTGGTCTTCTGCTGCCTTCACTGCTCCCCTGCAGCTCCTTATATCGGCTATTTTCTGACTATTTTCAGCAGGGCCCTTATTAGGCAAGACGTGATTGATAGATGTGGTTTGATATATTTAACCATTACCTCACGCTTGTTGTCCCAAGATTGTTGGTTTACTACTATATTTTACTAAATCAGAAGAGACAAGAATGAATGTTTGATGTGATTCCTAGCTAGAATGAGAATGAACAACTGATAGGTGAAAATTCACACTCAAGTTATCTCAGGACTCCGGAGTTGTAGAGTATATTTATTCAATAACACTTGCAATCGGGCTCACTCACAGCACAGGGATGAAAGTGAAGCAATTTCACTCACATCGCACAGGGTTTATAAACTTAGGATTAATCTAATTTATCTAACTCTGTATCTAACTCTGACGCCATAAATCTTTCTAACGTCAGCAAGAATAGCCACGCTCGACTAAAGGTCCCTTTGTGTCATCCTAACTGCTGAGATGCAAGGATGACATTTTTATGCAGGGTTGAACAATCACAGTTCGACCCACCTTATCACCTCTGAGCTCAACCAAACATAGACAAGAGGTTCCTTCACTTGCGCATGTAGATCTTACACATATGCAGACTAAGTGGCGCCAGTACACACACAGGAACACAGAAAAGCCATGTTCCTGCTTACATAAGCACATGATTCATACAAAGTAATTATTAATACAAGGCACTTGATTAATACATTCTTAAGTCATTAACAGTGTTTGGAAATTATCTCCATCAACTGACGTATTTTGTCCATAAACAGACTAGTATAAACAGATAGTATTTTTGCAGTCAATATTAAACATTACTTAAGTTAGCCTCTGCATAGAACGACTTGCTCGCTGCAAATTGCAAAGTTTCTGTTTTATGATTACCAACTGTAACATAAAAGCAGTAACATGTTTTATGTTACAGGTGTTACAAAAAAACAATATTCCCTTTAGTATGCTTCCTGAGTTTTGTGACCTTTTCTAGAGGAAGCATGTGAATCTGTTAGGGGTGTTTCTTCTGGTGACTTTTCAAGTATGCTCAACCCGCTTCCAACTCCATAGCTGAAACATATCAATAAATCATTCTCATATTTATTTCAGTGTGTGATACCTCATTTATGTTGAAGACCAAACTGCTGTGTTGCATTTCCCTAGTGTAGTAATTTCACCACTTTTGCAACCTATAATCACCCACGATGTAGGCTGTTGCAATCATATATGTCAGCATTGGCATTCTTTGCCTTAATGTCACAATGATGACGTGTGGATATACTTGCAAAAACTGTTCAATTAGCAAACTTGTTGTACAAAGGTGATGCTGAAGAGACTTAAAGGAGGGGACCAAAATATGTACTTTTAGTGAGGATCAGACTAGTCAGACGAATTGGCATTTTCTGATGCAATGACCATGGCTGTAAAGAACCATGGCTGGACAGCAGGCATAATGAGAGAATGCAATTAGGTATTCTAAAAGAATGTCTTATATACACATATGCAGACATAGGTATTATAATTGAGCCCAATGGTCACGGTCATCAGCGTCAAGAGTCTGCCAAATAAAGTTAAACTTATGTACAAGAGTGAAGAATGAAGAAGAAGGAAGCTTGTATGAACAAAATACCAATAACTACAAAGGACCTTTAACGGTTGCTGTTTACTATTAGGAGGAAACTCAAGTTTGAAATAGCGGGTTTAAAAATATTTAAGTTTTAAACTTCTTCAGGTAAAGACAAACAAGATGTTTGTTCCATCTCTGTGTTATGGGGAGATTTTGACCTTGCCTGCAGTAGCAACACACTCACAACATGATAGGAAAAGTCACTCAGGTGTCATGGGTCAAATTGATAAGATCTTGTGAAGCCTCACTTTTTGTTTTATTAGTAATAATTGTATTGTTATTTATTATTTATGTTAAAAGGTTGATGTTTTGAGATCAAGGGCTCCAATGCTCCTAACAATGCTGGCCAGCCCTGGAGATTCTTGCAACACAGGACAGCTGTCTTTCTCAAAGACACAACCTTGACCAGCAACATTAGCCAGAGATTCCTAAAATAAGCATCCCTGTGTCACAGCTGGTAGTCATTGAAGATAAGCTTCAGCATTTGTTAAATACCATTTGTTAACTGTAAAAATAGCGTTTTAATTGCATTGAGAGCCGGTATGTCCAATATGGCCGTGATGCTGGATGTGATGAGGAATACCACTGTATATATTCAATTATAAATTGCCTTGAGAAAGAAGGTAGACGTACACTAATTGTAACTGTGTTCTCTTATTGTGTTACAATAGATCCCTACATGACAGTTGATGAGCATAAAACAAAATAAGATCCCCCTGTTCAGCACCCAGTTCTGTATGATGCTCAGGCAGCTATTTAAAAGTAAAGGAGAAAAATTATACTTATGATATTATGCTTCAAGTCATGGGCATTGCTGTTTCTACTACACTATGGGATTCACTAAATTGTTTCCACTGGCCTCTCCCACTTCACCTTGACTTGGTGTGATGTTGCCAACATCAATCTCCACACTTGTTGCAGAAACACGTCCCTATCCAGCCATGCCACTTGCCAGTTGCAATAGCTTGACGTTAAGAAACAAGAGTCAAGGACATGGGTTGCAAACAGTCCCAGATTTACTGCCAGTGCAGTACAGTCTAAAGGCTAAGAATGTTACTTTCAATGTCACAGTCCCTGTGAGGAGCCTTGAAACCGTATTAGAACACATACACATGGTCTAACTCTGTCTGGTGCTGTTGGCACAGCATTGCTGAAGAGAGTCGGTAATAGAAAAGCCCCAAGCAGCTGTCCTCCTGTCTTCAGGAAAGGCTTGTGGACTGGATCCAGTCCTAGACCAAAGGTGTGCCATGATGCGCCAGAGATGGTGGGAGTTTTGGGATTCATCCAACATCAGCCTGAGGCAAAACTATCCCGCTCCCTATGTAGATATGAAGGGCTCATTCTAAGCTAATGACACAATGATTTATAGTTACAGGTAATTGTACAGACATACAGTAAACTTATAGGAAAAGCTGTCCTTTTAAAAATGTATAGTGCATATCTAAGTCTAGCCATGCTATTAATTTGATTTGCTGTTTAGCTGTTCTAAATCTTGTTTTGTAGATTCAATGGTAGTACTAAACTAGTTCCTTTCATGTCATTTCTGCCTATTCCATAAAGAAATAAAAAAGAGATAATAGTCCCATAATATTGAAAGAAAGACATATGACTCTGACTGCATCAGCTGCAACAGTAGGCTTTAATATAAATTCACACTGAATCAAAGAAGTGAATTGTATATATGGGGTGTACACATTTGTCATGCATGGAAAATTGTACAAATCTTAGTAAATCCAATTTTTAACAGTTGCACTAGATTCTGTAACATAAAAAAGCTGATGGTGGGTGTTTGTTAATTTCAAGAAATAGTATGCACCCATAAAAAGCATGCACCCATAAAAAGCTGTCCAATGGCAGGCATTGGCGTGGGGAAGGGGGTGTTGGACTGTAGGCCACTTTATGATGTCAATACTGCTCTCTCCTTTAAACTAGTGGTGTAGCATTGTCAGTGATGAACTAACATTATCTTGTATAGATTTTGTATTTTGGGGATTGCAGTTAGTATTTGGGTATCGTATATGCTATGTTTTAGGGGATCCTGAGACTTTTTCTTGAAAACTGTGGATACTAATATGCATGCCACTCTGCATGTAAGTTAACTGCTCTACAAAGTACTGTATTTGTCAGGAAATGTAGGACTATATCTAAGTGATACTGAGTATAAGAATGCGGAGTTCTGTATGAATGTTGTTTGGTTTCATCGTTACAATACTACAAGCCAACCAATGTTCATGCTGTTTGTCAGATATAGTAGATTACCAAGTACAAGAACCGGAATTGGTTTGTTTAAAATTAACTCCTTGTTATTTTACGAACTTGCATGTCATTTCCTTGATCCTGCTTGATAGAATGCATTAGGAGTGTCAGATCCAGAAATGAATGCATGCCAGAATGCTGAAAAGAATCTTTAATAAACATCTTTTACACATACTGAACTAGCTCCTGCGATTGTATTTTAAACACTATCTATCTATCTATCTATCTATATATATACTAAAATACTAAATATTAACACTGAGTAAATATTAACAAATATTAACCAAGTATTAAGCAAACAGTCCCATATTTACTGCCAGTGCAGTACAGAGCCAACCAAGCAAGCCAGGGTGGTCTGAAGGCTAAGAATGTTATTTTTAAATGTCACAGTCCGTGTGAGGAGCCTTGAAACCCTATTAGAACACATACACATGGTCTAACTCTGTCTGGTGCTGTTGGCACAGCATTGCTGAAGAGAGTCGGTAATAGAGAAGCCCCAAGCAGCTGTCCTCCTGTCTTCAGGAAAGGCTTGTGGACTGGATCCAGTCCTAGACCAAAGGTGTGCCATGATGCGCCAGAGATGGTGGGAGTTTTGGGATTCATCCCGCATCAGCCTGAGGCAAAACTATCATTTGCAACTATCTCTACTATGCTATTTTGTGTTAAGCCACAGTAACTTGAATGGAGATGGAACCCTCAACAAAAATGAATGGTTCAAAGTCATATCATTAAACAAAATATCATTGTGCATATCATTAAACAAAATACAACTGAAAGTGGTAGATTTATGTTGCACCGTCTTGCAGCACAGAAGAAACATGAGGTGTTAGTTAGGATTAATATATGATTAACCCTCCTTATCCCTTCGTTGACTATATATAGGCTACTTTAGGAAAGTAATGCATGTTAATCTGAATCTACTATTCTGAGTAGAACATGTTATTGAGTTTAATCAGAAATGGGTTTCATCTTGTAATGTAATAGTCATCAAAGTAATTAATTTCTGAATTAATTATTAGGGACATTATACACTATTACTGCAGGTCTAGTCGCTATATACATGTACATCACCACAATACCCTTTGTTAGCACATGCCAATAGATTCACCAAAGTGAAAATGACAAAAGTAAGGGCTTCATTGTTTATTTATAAGGTTTTTGTCAGGACAAAAAAAAAGTGGCGCAAGGTCATTTCAATATAACGATCAAAAATACTTACAGCTTCGAAATATAAATTCCTTTGTTGTTTGAAAACACAGACAGGTCGTGGTCTTGTGAGAACTTGAACCACAGTCCACTGTGACCTGCTCACTTTGGTTAAAAAAAATGGATTGTTCAGAATCGTGCGGTGCATGAGGCCTGGCAGTTCTCATTACGCAGCGATCTCTGTCTTGCTGCGCATTTTCCTTAGCTGGTTCGACACAATGTGTTACATAAACTATATTTTCCTCCATAAGTCCACATCTGTCATTTGCTTACCATATTTGCCACCCTAGGTGGAACTAATATGGTCTTGTCTGGCAAAGCCACAAGGCTAATACAGTTTACCTCAGTGAGTGAAAAATAATACAATGCACAGTTTACCTCACGTACGTGCATATTACTACATGTCTCTTCTAGCTTTCGCCAACGAGTAAAAGCTAGTCCAAAACTCACTCTTGTTAGGCCTCTTGCTCGATTATTGTCTCTTTTTCTCTTCCTCCGACAACGTCATCAAGGGAGTTTATACCTGCGATTAAGCACGGTGCGCGCGCCAAAAATGAAGCAATTCTGCTGGCGCTTGGTGCGCTTTGGTGTTGCCGGTACAATATAGGTGTAAGGGTAGACCATCGGTATAACATAGCTATACCCTGGAGTAATATTAATTAATGATTGGTAAGTCAGCTGACCGGAACAGAGAAACGATCTGTTTCCACGGAATACCAGGACCTTTACTTTTTCATTGACTAACAGTGTCGATTGCCTGATTGAAATTAAGCTGATTTGTAGAAATTGCACTATAGACAAAGCTGAAATTTTGTCATGAGAAATGCAAATATGGTAAATGCACATGAGGGCACAAGAGCAAATGTCACTACCAGAAGATTCTTGTAATTCTTTTGAAATGTTCTCAGATTTGAATCCATGTAGACCTTCAGATATAGTGCTGGTAGTGTTGGGTGTGTTGAAGGTTGCTAATTTAGGATAAATCCAGTGAATATCCTATAAACACTCAATTAGCATGTTCACTGTGTAGATCTGGGCTACTGGGGACCAAATGCTATTGTCCTGGTTCTGAGTTTCACATGATACTAAACTCCATTTGTAAGTGTTTGTCTTTTTTTCATTTGGCTGAAGAGCCAAAGTTGGCAGTTAACCCTACAAGCAAATTTGCACAGTGTATCCTGTTACCCTGAGCTGACAGACACCAATGAAGGTTACAAAGAGACCATATTTTCAGAACATGTTTTCTTGAATGTACTTAAAGGAGTAGTATGTCGTTTTTAGTGACATCTAGTGGTGATGTTGCTGAATTGCACCAGCTGAACCAGCTGAATAAGTTTTGCCTTTTACAAGCTTGTGCGAGAACCTACGGTGGTGGTCAAATGCCATAACAATACGAAAAGCCCTATCTTGAGCCAATGTTTTGGTTTGTCCGTTCTGGCCTACTGTAAAAACATGGCAAAACAACATGGCGGACTCCATGGAAGAGGACCCGCTGCCTATGTAGATATGGGCTCATTCAAGGGCTCATTCTAAGCTAATGAAAAAACAATGATTCATAGTTACAGGTAATTGTACATTAATGAAAACAAAATTATGAATACTGTATTCCATTTCTACTAAAAGATGCCACTAAAAACTAAAAACAATCTGATCTGAGAATCTCTATATAATATTACTTATATGTAAGTGTGTTGGCAAGCTAGTGGAGAGATACAGCATAGGGACACCATGTTCCCATCAGGTTACTTCTCTCCTAATCTAAGACAACTATGCAGATACGTATACAGTATACTTAATAGGAAAAAACGTCCTTTTAAAAATGTATAGTGCATTTCTTAGTCTAGCCATGCTATGAATTTGATTTGCTGTTTAGCTGTTCTAAATCTTGTTTTGTAGATTCAATGGAAGTACTAAACTAGTTCCTTCAATGTAATTTTTTCCTATTACATAAAGAAATACAAAGATAGATAATAGTCCCATAATATTGAAAGAAAGACAGATGACTGACTGCATCAGCTGCAACAGTAAGTTTTAATATAAATTCACACTGAATCAAACAAGTACATTGTATATATAGGGTGTACACATTTGTCATGCATTGAAAATTGTACAAATCTTATATCTAGCAAGCAATCTATCACTATATACTAAAATACCAAATTTTAACACTGAGTCGATATTAACAAATATTAACCAAATATTAAGAAATGAGTAAAAGTTTGCATGACATAGTAACACAGGTTCAGAAGTAAGACACTGATAGCAACAGTACTGAAACACAATTCTATTATAGCTATGAAAATAGTCTTTTCTACATTTTTAGATACTAATGCATTAGCAGATGGTAAATTAAGCAAAGTGATTGTTTTAATCTACCCCTGGGTAAATAGACATTATTATGGACTTTGGTACAAAATATACCCTTCCAAACATCACTGTATAACTTGTACAGTAAGTGTGTGTACTAATATTGAAACCCTGGCACTAAAACATTACTGAGTGGAGTATCTATGCAACAGCTGATACCTTTAGTTTCTGCCAGCCCAGTACAGCTTCACTTCACAACTTCCATGGCCTTTAGCCCATATATTCTTAGATTGGGGTTCCAAACACACTGAAGATGCTTTCGAGTCAGCAGCTCATCAAGAATTCCCCAAGAGTACACTTAGTTGACAGTGTTACAGCCAAGTCTCAACACTCTCCCTTGGTATTTATTAGGCTACAGGCAATAAATAATGCTAAACTTAGAAGGTATAATTAGGTAGTATATTTCCTGGTTAGTCTTGGCAAATCAACATTATTATTTAATGTTTAGGTCTCTGTGGTGGCCTGGGAATGTAAAACATGAGTTGTTAAACCATAAAATTAGACATTACAAACATGGCAACATCTACAATAATCTGGCCACCACGTTTGCCAAATTAAAATGTTACTTAGTGACAGTTTAATGGATCCCTTGCTGATGTAAGACCTAAATTACTGTGAACCAATTAATGAACGTTTTTCACTTGCGTCACTTCTGCCACGCATGCGACAAATTCCCTCTAACTCCCACAATCCCACTAACTCAGCCCAATTATGTAACTAACTCAGCCCAATTATGTAATTTATAGCCCTGCAAAAAAAAAAAGAATCTAAGCCTATTCTATAAAATCTTACCGCCTGAGTATTAGAGCTGTCCTGTGTTGCACTGACTACTGCCAGCAGTTGCTGGCCAAATTGTAACTATATCGCTGTAAGACCCTGTTCCATACAAGGTAATACATTGCTATGAGGCGTGTCAAGTCCAATTCCTTATCGACTCAAACGTCTCAGCGGGGCCTCCTTTGACTGCAGCGTTTTTGCTGTAGGTGCTACATTTATTTCTGACTGCCGACACCACCAGCGAACTCTAAAAAAAGTGACAGCTGCAACAGGTAAGACAAGGGTATCCACTGACGCAGAATGTGGCGGTGCGTTCAAATTGAACTCGGGTGTTTCACATTTTATCGTGGTTGAAGGATAAATTATTAATTAGAAGAACAGAATAAACTGATTTTCCAAACTGGCATTACAAAATGATACTGGCACGATAACAGGTTTTTGTTGCATGTCCTTGTATGGAAAGCCATGCGTCAGAACAACAGCTAATTTAAAGCCCAACTCGCGTCAAAGAAGGTAGGCGTGTGCAGCAACTTAACTAAAATTAGATAGTTTCTTAAGCAATGCAGAACACCATATACTAGCATAAAAGTAAACACCCCACATATTTTTTTTTTTTTTGGCAAGACTTTTCACGGGTAACCCATTCATACAAGTCATAAAACATCCGTTTATTTTGACATTTTGACATTATCAATTAACCTTAACCCTCGACGTTATCAATTAACTAACCCTATAACCTAGCCCGAATCCAAAATTAACCTCAAAACTACTCATGGTTAATGTCTCACCCTAGCCCTAAATTAAATTATCACGTGACTTTGGGGGAATGTATAAGAGTGAAAAACAACCCTTCTTTTCCTGACAGTATTTTTGACTCACCAAGGTTTGTGAGCGGTCTTATAAAGGACTGCAAATCATGTGCTGATGCCAATAGACTATTATTTCACTATTTCGATCATTACTTTTGAAAGCAAACACATATGAAAACGTGCACAAATGCCTCCTTTGGAAAGCCTAATGTCAAGGTTTATATAACTTTATATAGAACATCTCATGTAGCCTATTTGCTGCAGATACTTCGAATCCCATTTTAATTGACACACTGGGACTGCAACCAAAAAAACTGTTGGACATGACTAGAGCTATGAACTGCCAGAATAATTTACATCCAGGCGAGGTATTCACTTGGCTCACCAGTTGAGACCACTGTGATAAATAGCCTACTTATTCTAAGCTTTTACTTAAGATTTCAACAACATCCAAACCACAGATCTCCTCTGGCATCTCATGATAATAGAATTTAAGCAATTCATAATTTGATATGTTCACAAGTTGTGCTTGTAGATTCTGGCACAGTGCATTCTCAGATGTCGGTGGATTTTGGTCGGCACCCCACTGGTGGTGTGCCACTTCTTGTCAGCTCTTGGACCACCATCATCTTTAGTTTAACTGGGCGTGGAAATAATAACATTACATTTGTCTAAATTTCTAAAATGTCTAAATCATACCCTTGGCATAGTCTTTTTAAAATAGCAGCCGCTAAACAGAAGAGGTCCATAGCACCGGAAGATTTCAAGGTGAATGGCTTGGTCAATTAAAGACTTGTAACATCTACAAAAATGACATGAAAATGACTGAAAAGGTATAAATGATTGAAGAAAAAAATATGTTTTTAAAGCAAGTGGCAAAACGGTGGGCTGTTTGCAGTGCCGCCGCTCCCATAACGCACACTACGCGCTGTGCGTAGGGCACCAACTCCTGTGGGGGCACCAAAAAATAGGCAACTGAAAAATCATCATAGTTATAATAATTATAATGCCGATATTATTTCAGTATAGAAATATTAGGGACCTTTTAGGCATGTATATCACAAAACAGGCAGAACAAGAGATATATTTAATTGCCCCCACACACTCAACTTCCCAAGCTTGCCGTGGGTGCCCTTTCCTATCTCAGTGGCCT
The DNA here is from genome assembly GCF_900700415.2 of Clupea harengus. Classification (NCBI taxonomy): domain Eukaryota; kingdom Metazoa; phylum Chordata; class Actinopteri; order Clupeiformes; family Clupeidae; genus Clupea; species Clupea harengus. The sequence continues at coordinate 15,726,037 of NC_045163.1, read as the reverse complement.
GACGAACTTTGACAGTAGGCTAGGTCAGCTTTTCGAAAATGGCCTCAAAAAGACAACAGGAGTCAGGGGCAGACAAAAGAAAGAGAAATAAACTGCGAGATGATGCCCGTGCATCACTTTCAGGTAAGTCCATGTCTAATCATTGTTAAATACGGGAAATGTGCTGCTAATTTAATGGTTAGCCTATGCATACACCTCGAACTAGCTGACGTTATTGCTAATGTTAGCACACTCAAATATGTTATATGTTAGGTGCAAGTAGGGTTGCCAACCGTCCCGAATTGTCCGGGACATCCCGAAATATTATGGGTGATTTTGATTTGTCCCGTCAGGGACAGCTCCAGTCCCGTATTCCACAGCCTTTTTTATTTGTATCCGTGAAAAGAGAAAAATATAACAGTTAAGTGTAATCTGTGCCCTAGAGACAAGCGCCTCTCAACTGCACTTGACTCCACAAGCATTTGTTACGCCAACACGAACAGGTGAAACTTGTAGCGAGAGAACATCATGCCTCGACTGAAGGACAGACTGCCCCAACTCAAATAGAGTATCTTAAATCAAATTAAATTGGAAGCTTGCACATTGACTACTGGTTGTTTTCATATTTCATATCAGCATTCTTTACACATAATGAACTGGTGTTAATATGTGTGAATATGAACTCATGAATATGAATTCGTTCATACGAAGTGTCACAGGCACCCATTATAATTGTAGAAGTTAAATCGAGGAGACTATAACATTAGCTAGATAACTAGCTATCATTTCATGCAAACGGAAATCTTCCATTTAAATCGTTTGTTATTAAAAGTTTCCTTAGCTAGCTAACCATAGCCTTAGCTAGATAACCATAGCAACCAGGAATTACAACTTTAGCTGCAAAGTTATGGATCTGGCAAGAGGTAAATAGCGCCCCCCCTTGACCCATCTAAAACAATGTTAAAACTATGGCCAGGCAGTGAACTGCAACCAGTCTGAGTTACATAGGATGTTGAGACAGAGGCCCTGTTCGAAATGGGTTAAAATGCTGATTAACGAATGACGTTCTGACTCTGATTCTGATCGGAGCGCGGGCCCCAAATTGGGCAGCCTTGGTCTAATGCTATTTCAAGAAAACAACATGAAATTTGAGAGAAACTTGTAATAATTGTCATGACTATTACTATGAACAATACATCCAAGCAAGTACAGTAGTGGTTTGCCAAAATTACACTGAAATTAATAGGTTTATGGTATGGCTAATGAAACCTTGCGATTTTCATTATTGTTGGTCAGCTGTTGGCGCGCGGAACCTGGAAGAAAGTGTCCCTCACTTGGGGTTGAGGAAGTTGTTCTTTTTCGTTTTAATAAAATGTTAAACTGGCAGAAACAAACTTTTTTTCTCGGGGGGGGCATCATAAAGGACTTATGCTTAGGGCACCAAAATGGCTAGCAGCGGCACTGGCTGTTTGTCTGTAACCCACCAGTGGACTGTCCGAAAACCGATGAGCAAAAGGCAAATGAACCGCCAGCTCTGCCCCTAGTGGGCCGACAGTGGTCCACTGGCCTTTTGCTATCTGGGTTTGTGATAACTGTGGTTATAAACAAAAATGTCGAGTAATTTGTATGCATAATTTGAAACAAATTTGAGCATGACAAAAGACATCATTATTTTCTCTGTGTTATATTTTATTTTTTTAGGCGAATATGCTTTTTTTCCTGGCCTGTGAGTTTTTTTTTTTTTAATGAATTCCCACGTTTTAGGCTACCTTGGAAAGGCAGCAATTCATTTTCTGACCAAGCCTGTCTAAAATCTGATAAGAAGATTGTTTTGTCCGTCAGTTGTGTTTGCTGGTGATTCTTGGCACGAGTCAGGATGTCATCAGCATATCCCTCCACAGTAAAGGGGGAGCTGACATCGAGGGATACCACTGGCTCAAGGCCATCACGAGCCGACACAGTTGGTGTCATCCAAGGACACCAGGGCAGCTGGCCCTGTGAGCTGTTTTCATATGTTGCAAGATAGCATGTCCTTGTCATATTGGCAGCCCGATAATGTATGTATAGTAACGGTGCCTATTAACCCCCGAAACCTATTAACAGCCTCACGCGGGTACATGTTACTTAATATTGATTTCTGTATCAACCAGGATAACGGATATTAAATACCATATGCTCCTACCCAAAAGGGGTATTTAACTTTTATGTTGTACAGCGTTATTTAGTGTATTAGACAGCGATTTATTTCTGTGTGTACAAACCCTCATGGAACGAACTGAACGAATTCGATTTCGCGACGAGAATTTGTGAGGGTCATAGAGCTTTCCATAGACATATATACAGAAAGGCTGTTAATGGGTTCCACCTCATGTATCAGCTAATTTTGCGTGTCGGTCTACACAACGGAAAAAAACTGAAAACACGTTTCAGTTGAAATGCAAACAAGTTACCAGTCCTAATCTAGACACCCACTGCTACTGAAATATGTAAGATTGATTGATTAAAGATTTTTCGATCTATAAATGTTTTTTAACTGTTTGTCACTTTTTTAATAGCTGGGGCGTTAATAGGCGCCGTTACGATAATAACGTAATACAATGTCATATATGCAAGGCCGTAACCACGCATTCTTTGGGGGGGTCGTGTCGTCCCCCCCCCCCCCCCCCAATACACAGCAGAAAATATGTTAAATATATGTTCTCTTTTTATGAACCCTGTAAGTAGACGATGGGTTGACTCAAAAACGATCCGCATACGAATGTAATTCTAGAATGTTGATTGGTTAAGATGAGTTACCAGGCAGGAACAGAAAACACCATTTATTTGATTGGCTAATACCAGGACCTCTACTTTTCCCCCTGAGCTGCAACGTCGTTTGCCTGACATTTAATGTGGTGTCACGTTTAACGTTGCTGTTCAACATTAATAGCAACTGAATTACACGTGTGTTAAGTGTAATCTGTAGCGTTAAATAACATAAACTGAGAGTGATTGATAAAGGATATATGTTACACATCACAAACACACATAATCGATGGGTTTTTTGTGTGAAAGTTATTTAATTGGTTAGCTAAAATTACAGTATCTTACATAGGCTGACATGGCTACGATAGCTAACTAGATAGCTACTGTACTGTGTTTGGTTAGCTCAAGCTAGCACTCTTACAAACACACATACATACACAGTCGATAGGTTTTTGTAAAAAATAGTTCATTGGTTAGCTTAAATGACAGTAATTTATGCAAGCTGACTAAGTTTGGAAGACTTGAAAACTTCAAGACCTGAAGACAAAAGATCCTTTTTGAAGACAAAAGCCTCTGTTGAAGTTACCTAAACTTCATCAGCAGATTACACATCACCATCCAGCTAAGGTAAATTGATTTACTTGCATTACAAATAACCTCAGGTAATGTTACAAGTCGCCAACAGCGAGCCTTCCCTTTAGTAGTGCTATATGCTTAGTTACCATGCTATTAAATAGAGGACCTTCACTTTTAATTTCGTGACATTTTTCTTACAAGTAATGTTAGCCCACAGTAGCATAGCCTGCTGTCAAACGCTTCTGGTCAGTGCGCATTTGGCACGAATCAGTCACGTTAAATGCAGCGATCAGGGATTTAAATCTCCCGGTGCTATTGCAATAGTTTCGATGTTTTTGCTCTTTTTTCACGATGTGTTAATGACATTGCACATTGTAGCATAGCCTGCTGTCAAACGGTTGTGGGCAGTGACTGAGGGAAAATAAAGCGCTAGGTTGCGCTGCGCGCCAAAACTTTATGGATGACATTTAGCACGTTAAATGCAGCGATCAGGGATTTAAATCTCATGTTTTTATGTACATGTACATTTACAGACATATACACGAACATTTACAGACTTTCTATGTGTTCATCAAACTAATGCTGTCATGTTCTCTCTCCCTCTTCTCGTTTGTGACAGTGTGCTACGTTGTGTTTTGTGTGTTTGTGAAGTGTAAGTGACATATTGTGTTATATTTAGACATCCTTGAGAGATGGAGAGTTTTGCACGTCTGGACGCTATATTTTATTACCTTGCAAATGGTTCCCACCAACTAGGAAGTAGTAGGATACAGATGTCTTCTGTCGGTAGAGCAGCAAAGCAGTATGTGTTAGGTATGGGTATGTTGTACTATGTTAATTCAGGTAAGAGACGTCTGGTTGTACGTACCCCTGAGGAGAGGGACAGGGTACTGTATGAGTGCCATGACAGTGCAGCCACTGGAGAGCACCCTGGTGTACAGAAGACTGCACAGAAGGCAGTGCAGCATTTTTATTGGCTGACTTTGAAAAAGGATGTAGAGGATTGGGTTGGTTCCTGTGAGCCATGTCAGAGGCATGACAGAATTAAGACTGTAGCACCTACGCTACACCCTATTAAGGTCCAGGGTCCCGGGCAGGTCATGGGAGTTGATTTAATTGGGCCGCTCAAAACGACATCCAAGGGTTACACCCATATCATAAGTTTTACTGATTTGTTCTCCAAGTGGGTCATGGCTAGGCCTCTGAGAGGCAAGAACGGTCCAGGGGTAGGACTTATGGTGACACAAACTGTTTTGGCACAGGGTGGTGTCAAAAAGATTATCACTGATATGGGAAGAGAGTTTGTTAATGACTGTAACAAAGCTCTTTTTGAAACCTTTGGGATAGAGCATGCTGTAACTTCAGCCTACCACCCGCAGAGCAATGGGCAAGATGAGCGCTCAAACCAGAACATTAAGCGCCATCTTGCAAAGTACTGTAATGAGGAGCAGAATGACTGGGACGTCTATCTGCAACACGCTGTTTATTCGATAAACACCTCGAAGCAGCGTTCCACAAAGGTGAGCCCATATTTTGCAATTTATCGGGTTCATCACGGCAGCAGCGCCGATCCAAAGGTAGATGACTTTGAGATTGCGAACAGTGAAGAGACGCTGCAGAGGAGGGCAGACTCACTTGCCAAAGTTCATGCCAAGGTTCAGGAGAACATTGCAATTGCCCAGGGTAGACAGAAATTGCAGTTTGAAACCCAGCAGAGGCGTAATGTTAAATGCTTTGATGTCAAGGAGGGCGATGAGGTCCTCGTGGCAGAACAAGAAAGCGGTGAAGTTAGGAAATGCGATGAATGAACGTTGGGCTGGATCGTTTAAGGTGGAGTCCATGACAGCCAAAGGAGTGCCCAGATTGGTTGACAGGTTGAATGTTCGCCATTTGAAGCCATATGTTCGTCGAACAGACACGCCCAAAGATGTCGGCATCGCTTCTGATGTCCAGGAATTGAGTGTATTGTGCGACATCTCGATGGAAGCTGTAGGTGCTGAATGTAGGTATTTCTTCATTTATACATCTCCACATATGTACTGTCATGTCAAGTTCAATGTAGAGTGTTGAATGTGTTTTATGTTCCTTTTTCCTAAAAGGTGCAGATGTTGATCACACACACCGCAAGACAGCAGACACAGGTGAGGGCACAACCTTGTACAGAGAACAAACATATTTGTACATACATAGATGTCTATGTATAGTAGATGCTGAATGGTTTGTGTTTGTGTGTGTGTGTTTTTCCCAATTTCAGATATTCCTACTGTCTCCATAAGTTCAGAGGACGAGGTACATTTTCTAAAATGTATTAGTGTTCGTTTCAATGTATTAGTTTCTTCTGCTTTCTTCTTTTGATCTGTTGGTTATTTAAATCATTCACTGTTTTTCTGTATGTAGTCTCTAACTTTGGAGGAGAAGTTTCCTGTGCCTTTTGCTGCAAAGGTAAAATGGTCTATAGTCTACCATGTGAACCGTCTTTTCCATTTAGTAGTAGTTTGGGGTGGACATTATGTGTAACTTCTGTACACATGCTTCCAATCCATCAGGTACTGACGCAACAGATCCGCAATGATGTGGACAAAGACGCGGTCTTGATCAGCATTGGAAGTTGTCGTGCCACGTTTCGCGACTTAGACAGTCTGGCAGGCCCAGAGTTCAACTGGCTGACCGATGATGTAAGTAAAACTTAGAAATACATTTTTATTTTACTTTTTTCCTATCATGTTGTCATCAAATTTCTTTTTCTTTCTTGTAGATTGTGAATACGTGCGTTGCAGTGATTGCTGCAGATCACAAACAACGTTCCACTGTAAGTAGTTTCTATTTTCTCTCTAGTCTGACAACCTACCAGTATCTGTTATTGTTTTGTGGAAGTTTACTCTGGGTTTTTTTGTTTTCACAGGACAAAGCCGTGTTCCACGCCCTTACCACAGACGCATACACGTTGTGGTGTCGTGACTGGACAGCACATAGTTGTGTTACGGAAAGAACTTTAAGCTGTATCAATGGCATTAAGCCAGATGGCGTGGTGCTACTGCCCCGTCTCGTTGGTCTGCGTTAAAATAAAGCTTTACAGGTTTGGTCAGCGGACACCTGGGTTTAAATGCGTTGTACTGTAGCTTTACAGGTTTGGTCAGCGGACACCTGGGGTTAAATGCGTTGTACTGTAGCTTTATAGGTTCGGTCAGCGGACACCTGGGGTTAAATGCGTTGTACTGTAGCTTTACAGGTTTGGTCAGCGGACACCTGGGGTTAAATGCGTTGTACTGTAGCTTTATAGGTTCGGTCAGCGGACACCTGGGGTTAAATGCGTTGTACTGTAGCTTTATAGGTTCGGTCAGCGGACACCTGGGGTTAAATGCGTCGTACTGTAGCTTTACAGGTTCGGTCAGCGGACACCTGGGGTTAAATGCGTCGTACTGTAGCTTTACAGGTTCGGTTAGATAAGGTAAAGTTGTGCCCTGCTGCTGGCGTTCCCTAGTCAATGCCAGTCACTTGGAGTTAGACATGCCTTGCTTCTGTCACCGGTCACATGGGTTAGACTTTGTCTTACAGGTGTGGTTAGCGCACACCTGGGGTTAGAAAGATGTGCCTTGTTTTTACTGTCTTACAGGTGTGGTCAGCGAGCAGTGCGTGCGTTGCGCTTGTAGGAAGTCCTTTACGGTTCCCAAGTGCGGCGTGCAATCTGTCAGCGCACACCTGGGGTTAGACGTGCGTCACAGGTTGTATTTACTGTTTTTTGTAAGGGGACAGGTAAGTTTGGTTCTCTCTCCATTTTCCCCTTTAAATGTATGTTATATGTATACCATGTTCTATGTATGTCCCTGTGAAGTTTGTATGTCTGTCACATATGTCTGTTATACACATTTGTTATTTAAAAGTATCTAAGCATCCTTTTCTTTTTCATTAACCTTGTGTGGAGGCTATCCTATAAGCCTCAGTGTGGACGGCGTGTGTTCCCCGCCATCCACACCTTTCCCTAATTGAGTAATCACACCTGTAGATATACCCAATTTCCTGTGACGAGCCACACCCAGTGCAATACTCGCCCAAGTGGCTAAAATAAGTAACATTAAAATAAACCTAACTAAAAGGTGGATAGAAATGGCTCCTACACCTTGTCTTGTCTTGTCTTGTCCTGTCTCACTAACACCCCACCCATAACCTGTACCTTGACGTGGTGAGTGGGCTTTCAACTAAACAGGTCTTGTTTTGAATGGTGTTAGTAATCATGTTTTTAAAACAAGTATATGCTTTGCAGTATATTTCCACAGGTCTACTGAATGGAACACATCAAGACTCAATTAATTTAGACTGACCACAGCATACAAGACACTGCACCTGAAGACAGGCACCTATCTCCCTGCAATCACCCGACACTGAATGTCTTGCATCAAATTAAAAAAAAAACATACACTGTCATAGTTTTTTCAATGTTTGCTATTGAATTGTATTTAAATTCGTTCAGATGTTGTTTATCATGTGTGTGCATATACATCTGCACCCTAGTGTAATTACTGCACTTGGTTTGGAAAATGTATTTATTGCTAGCTCTACTGATGGCTGTAATGTGTAAGTACTCAGCTGTCAGTCAAAGTTCAGAGCAGTTATGTGTCACTGTCAAGATTATGTCACTAAATAAATAGATTGGTTTCAAAGACGTTAATTGGGAACCTTTTTTACAACCTAGTTTCTATCACCAATGTTTTCTATACCTCTGTAAAACTGTTGACTGGTTGTAACTAACATTACAAACAAATTGCGAGGAAGGTTGCTCTTTTCTTCGCAAACATATTTGTTGTTTGCCATTCTCGGAAACTGATTTCAATAACCTGTAGTATGCATAGGAGTTCAGGGGCTTAGCATTTCTAGGTTGCTGCATTGATATGCTATATTGTCTTGGATATATTTTGCATTTGTGCATAGTGTTACATACAGTTAGTGTAGCAACTTCGTGACATGAGGAGTAGACGTTCAAGGTAAGAGACGTGTTTATTAATTAATTAATTAATTAATTAATTAATTAATTGTTAATTGTCTAATTAATTAAACCCGATGCGACCAAGATAGGATGTCAACAGGTTGACTACCAGGCTAAGCTAATGCATCGTTTAGCTACGTTAGCTTGCTGCTATGTATTTTCCACGGTTGAAAAGTTCGGTGAACAAGTCGGTTGTTTGTTTAGCCGTATGACTTTGTATAAATTCGGTTAACAAAACAGTTGAGTATTAAAACTTATAACTTCACAGAATTAAAATAAAAAAATAAAACGATCGTTTAAAAGTCAGGCAAACGACGTTGTAGCTCAGCGAAAAAATAGAGGTCCTGCTATTAGCCAGTTCCTGCCTGGTAACTCATCTTAACCAATCAACATTCTAGAATTACATCCGTATGCGGATCGTTTTTGAGTCATTGTGGGTTTTATACCTGCTAGGGTGCTCATATCTACTAGGGTACGTCATAGACGCCATTTTGTCTGTCGCGGTTTGACGTATCGACCAACAAAATAATATATAAAACAACTCTGTACACTGTCATAGTTCTGCAATGTTTATATGTGTAATTTTTTTCAAATGTAATGTAAGCCAAGTTGCATTGAAACAGAGGTGGTGACATGGTTCTGTGCAAAAGTTTTAGGCAGGTGTGAAAAAATGCTGTAAATCATCAAGTCTGTCTAGGATTACATGAAGAGACAGAAGGATTTGAGGAAGCCTACATCCAAGAAGATCTGTGGTTAGTTCTCCAAGATGTTTGGAACAACGTACCAGCTAAGTTCCTTCAAAAACTGTGTGCTAGTGTACCTGGAAGAATCACACCAAATATTGATTTGATATAGATTTCTCTTCTGTTCATTCACTGCATTTTATTAATTGATGAAAAAATTAACTGTTAACACTTCCATTTTGAAAGCATTCTTAGTTTACAGCATTTGTTTCACACCTGCCTGAAACTTTTGCACAGTACTGTATATCAGAGACAGTTTAATTATCAAAGAAAATTAATTGATATTGGAGAAAGTATTGATGGCATACGTGTTGTAAATAAACCAAGTGTTTCGACATTTAGAGCTAATTGTTGGCCAAGCCTCATATTCAGACTCACGTAAAAACGCGTTAGTTACATTTTCTTAATCTACCCACCGATGTATTTATCGAGTGAATTATACCGCTGTATTTAAAATCAGGTTTGGTAAAAGGTAAATCTCGTAGCTACAGCCGCTAGCTAGCTAGCTAGCATCAGGTAAGTCTCGTAGCTACAGTCGCTAGCTAACTAGCATCAGGTGACTAAGCTAAACTTTATTTTTGTATTGCAACGGATGATTAGTTTGTGTCGTTGATTACAGAAAAAACGAGTGTTTCGTGACGGGAATCACAACTTTTCTGAATAGCTGGATCACTTAGATATTAGCATGCTAAGTAGCTACTGTACAGTTCGCGATTGGTACTGTATAACTCGATACTGGTAATTAATTGTTTACGGGGTCCTACCGGCAAAATAATCGGGCAGCAAATAAATTCTGACCAATGAAGTAGCGGAATGTAATACTCCGTTGACAAATAAGCAGTCGAGACGTCACAATCGCGACAGACTCTATGACGTACCCTAGTAGATATGAGCACCCTAGCAGGTATAAAACCCACAATCAACATTCTAGAATTACATCCGTATGCGGATCGTTTTTGAGTCAACCCATCTTCTACTTACAAACCCTGTCAATGGATCGGTCTCTTGTTATGTCCTATTTATTTTCAATGTTTTTCCGTTTGTGACTCCGCCCTCCTGTAAACTTGTGTGGTTTCGTTTGAATCCACCTTGCGTCGTTCTGCGTTGTCATGGTTACCTAACACTTTTTCGTCAGTCAGTGGAGAGCAAAGAAAGTAACGTTAGTTAACTTGGTGGAGAGGAGCTAGAGTAATGGAGGAATTAAGGTTACTTAAAAAGCGGAGAAAAGTGGACCAGCAGCCGAGCATACGTGTTTTTTTCAGACAGTAACTTGATACCGAGCTAAATGTGTACGCAAATTAAACGAGCAGCCTCATAAAAGCAGAATATTAAATGATAGATCATGAAGGTCAGTCGCTGTTCTTCTGATAAAATGACATGTGGTCACAATGCAGGCAGCACAGAGAGACAGGGATAGAGACAGGCAAAGCAAAAAAAAAAAAAAGTAACAATGGGGAAGGGTATTCATTTGGACCCCCCACCCCCAATATGTCTATACCATGGTTACGCTCTTGCATGTATGTGATTTACATCACATTGAAAAATGATTGACTAGGTAAAACAGCGCCATCGCGTGGTTCTACGGATTTTTAACAGTGGACTTTTTTTTTAAATAAATGGTAATAAGGTTTCATACGGTTTGTTTAATAGCGCCCCACTAAACACGATGGAGACCCAAGGCATTGACAAATTTCGGATGTTCTGAGGGCCAGGCCAGCAGATAACATAGCCTAATATTTGTAAGACACAGTTATCTCGTCTTACTGGATTCTACATTGTTTTGTATGAAAATCAACCCTGCCTATAATAAATGCGAATCCTACAGACTGAGGATTCTTTTGTTGCTTGGCCATTTTCTCACCAGTAGATAGACCATTTTTGTAGAAGTACCAACCTCTAAATTGTTTCTAGGCTACATGACATTAAGTTTCCATAATGTAACGTTGTGTTCCTTCCTCACAAAAGGAAACAAAGGTTGTTTCAAGTCTTTAGATGAGAAACATTATCATGTATAGTGAGTGATGATCAAGCCCTGTCAGAATAGTTGTTAGGTTCTGTGACTCTTGCCATACCATACTATTTTTGGGTCCATTTGTATCAAAAGCACAAAACGTTTATGAATGACAAGGCAGCTTTTGTTCTGACCTTTGGCAAAAAAAATATCAGACATTATAAAGCTTGCCACAAGTCTATGAAACCAACCTTTGTGAGTACAGCTCATTACTGCACCTACTTCTAAGGTCTAAAGACGCGTGACTAATAGAACAAGATGTACTAATGAACACAGAAGTGATCAGGAGTAATCTCTCAGGGTGCAGATTATAGGATTTGGCAGTTGAATAAGTATCCATCTGTAAATCTAAAGAGAATCTAAAGTACACGTATACTACTAGACATGGTTTCTTCCTGCATGTTTCAGGCATTTCTTTTTTTCACATTGCACATGTACTGGAAACAAATCATCCTGGTTCACCAAATATAGTGGAAAATGTTTTTAATGGGCATTTGGAGGTTTCAGTCAAGAAGTATCTGTACTTTTCAACTGCACAGCTCTGTAACTTCTCAAGTTTCTCCCATAACTGGAAGTTCTGTGTCAAAGTGGTACAATCACTATACCAGTTTCTACATTGATGTACAACTGCCAGATGGTAGAAGATTTAAAATTTTAGTCAAGGCCTGTCTGGAGTTAAACTGCCCGACTGTTAAGCCTTGAAAAGAATGGAACAGCACACACAACACAAAACGCAACAATATGGTACCCTTGATTTAATGATCCCTTTATCCAAAACCTCAGAGAAAATTAAAACAGAAACAAAAAGGTCACTTTCTGAAAACGGATTTAAGAACATAAGGTCAGCTCAAACGCTACAACACCTCCAACAGAGCACAAGAGGACATGTATGGAGAAAATAAAATAAAAATAAAGAAAAAACACAAACGCTAAAAATCCTCACTATGTACAAAGCATGTCTTCATCTCCAGAGGACAACTGAAAATCAGGGCCTTTATCATGAAAAATACGCGAAGACTGATTCGTTAGGAATAGGAATCCACAAGCTGCCTCCAAAAGTAGCCACTCTCGCAGTCAGCTTGTCCACCTGCAACAGAAAACGAAAAAACAGGCTTAGATCAGTCACCCAGGACTACTTTGAAGTTTTTCTTTAAAAAAACTTCACCTCCTTGCTTGACTGTTCACTTCTTGAGCTGCCAACTTTAAGCTATAAAAAATGTACTGTAACAGATTAAAGATCATATGTACAACTTTTCAGTTATCAGGAGGAAGAAAGCAAGGAGAACAAAAGACAACAGCCAGCAAAAGCTTCAGCTCCTCTGCTATGGGACAACTTCACCATAAAGGAGTGCATCTGATCATTTACACTTAAGACTTCTAAAGCAATTTAAAGACATTTCAAACCAATTTGAGCCCTTAAGGCTGGTTCTAAAGGTGTTTTTTGGGGTCAGCTTTTTTTGGCTCAGTAAAGTGCGTTTACATATGATCTTTAAAATGTATTATTAACGCTTTAAAATTAATCACAAAAAAGGCTCGTGGTGTATCATTTGGAGTTCTCTAGGGGCTCTAAAGAAAAAGCAAGCATTATGAGTTTATGCAATTTTACAGGGGGATTATTTAAGGAAACCAAAACAAAGGAAATTAAAAACCTCTGAAGTTCCAGAACTGAAATACAAGCACACTAAGAATAAAACAGAGAAGTGCACAATAAAAAAATGACATTTTGAAATCACTCTTTAGATTTCATTATTTAAAGCCCTGTAAGAGACCCATTTCAGAAATTGTTAAACAAAACATCCACAACAACTTTAAAGAAAATTGTTGAAAAGAGAAGTCACTTCCTTTCTCAGTTTATGCTGTTTTTGGCTGTGTGTGCTTTCTTTGTTTGTTTGTTTTTTATTAACGCTGGTACAGGAAGGTTGAAGAGACCATACCACAGGACAGCGTTTTCTTGTGCATGCCTGGCTCTCTGCCCGCTATGTGCGACGCCCAGAGATTTGTGGTCAGGTGACACACGGCCTGCAATGAAGTTCCCGCTGGCAGGTACAAACAAGGTACAATATCAGAATTAGGAAAGGAGAGGAGAAATAAGGATAGGTCCTTACTTTGTGCCCATTAGCAGTACGTTACCTGTTAACAATGCTATCAAGTCTCTATGCTCTATCCTTATGATCACCTGTTAAAAAGCAGGAGGAAGAGACCAAGAAAAACACAAAAAACAAAAAGGAAAGGAAATCTACAGAAAAACGCTTACGTTTTCCCGAAAGCTTTAAAAACAAATGAAAATTCAAAGAAACTTTGAGGCATACCTCTAAACCAGCATTAACAATTAAAGATCTATAGACAATTCATTTTAGTTTTGGCATTGGGAATAGAAATGTGAAGCAAAGCTTGTTTCGTATCATTATCCAATTGTTTATGTGTCTATTGATCTTTAAACTTTTGTGGTTAGGCCAAAGCTACATCTTGGTTAAGGATCTTACCAAGGGAAATAAAATTATCTAAGCAGGTCTAGTCAATCCCTCAGTATGGCTGGTAGTTGTTCTGGTGGTTTGCGCCATCTCGTGATGCCTTGCCATAGCTGCTTTGCTGGCCTGAAGGAACACATTAAGCCAGAAAGGTTAGATAAACCCGAGACATATTCAAGATTGTCGCATATTGACATATTGCAGATCATACTAACAGATTATTGTAACTTTTCAAGTGATTATCATGACATCAGCTAATGAACCAATCAGTAGCATTAAGGAGCAGTCAGTGATTCTAATCCAATATATTTAGTCAAATTCAGCTAGTGTCTTCGTGGTCCACTAACTTGTTGTGAAAACAATTCAGTGTACACAGCCCTGACCCTGTAAATGGGAAACAAACAAAGTGGCACTGACCGAGACACACAACACTAGCCTAGCCAATTAGCAGGGTGGGGGTTTCAGGCTCGCCCAAAGGACAGGGAAGGGGCAGAGGAGGGGAGATAGTGCAATGGGGAAATGAGAGCGAGAGACTAATGTAGTGAACTCCACAACAATCACATTGTCAAGAAGGAGAGATGGCAGAGAAACAACCAAAGAGGAGGTGGTCAGAAGAACAATAATTGAAAAAGAAGTGCCATGATTTACTGCGGTGAGGCTTTCCAGCGGTGGGGAGCCCTCCGAGTTGAAACGCATGAAGACGGATGCTGAGGTTTCAGTTCTTGCTTGACAGGTGGGTAACTTTAGCGTTGGCATGTTTTACAGAGCCAATAGATCAGTACTGTTTTGTCTCATTTGTATTTATCATAATGTTTGGAATGGCTAACCCCAACTGGTTAGCTTGCAAGCAGGTAGCTGGGTCACGTGTGTGACAGATAACGTTAAATTACTTGCCCATGCCATGGACATTCAACGTACTTTCTAGTTTGCCAAGATATGCTGTTGTGATGTCAGCCATAGTAGTAGGAGAGATAAAAGTATCGCTGTCTGGGGCTGGTGTGCTGGCTCTGGGAAACAGTCTCATCCTCTTTGCATATTAGCTTCACAGCACCAACTACAGCAACAGTTTGCTAACAACTTACGTTACTCACATTATTTGCTGTGTTGCTGTTCGCTCTAGATCACGACATTTGTCTATACAACATTTTCAATGGGTTTTGCAGCCACGAAGATCCAAAACCACAAGTTTGCTAGCACAGTGGGATTATTTGGATTGAAGCACAATTCAAAATGCTATGATGGGTAACTTAACCTTCCTTGTTAGCTTAACTACAGTCCTCTCTTTTGTTAAAACAGTCTAAACAACTAATTCACATGTTTACTCTGTTATGTTTTGGATGCTGTGTTTGCATGCCGTTCGTTTGATGATGTTTTATGTTTTTTTTTGCTAGACACATCCACTTCCATGCCTTACAAGACTGGAACATCTAACCATCTCAACTGTCCATGTCAATCGTTGGCCCTCTTGCAGCAGATGCTCTGGATTACACCATATTTCTCTTTTGGTCAGCTAGCCCAGTTGTTAGTGATGTTGCCTTGGCAACACGTGTCCATGAATTTGCAGGGTCATTAAGGAACACTGAAGGGAGGGGTGTATTTGTTTGTCTTATGTTCAAATATCAACAGAATGGCTGACTTTTCCTTTAAGCATATTAATAAAACCACCAACACTTCCGCTCTCTATGACAGTTAACATTGATGCACTTTTTTAACAGACACGTGTTTGACTTGAAAGATTTCTCAGGTCCTTACCAGTGTAGTCATAGTCACCCTGACCATATCCATAATTCTGATAGTTGTAGCCAGTGTAGTCGTAGCCTGTATAGCCATTGTATCCCTGGCTGTATCCATCTCCGTAACCTCCGTAGCTCTGTCCGTAATAGTTACCGTAACCTTGACCGTAATTTTGACCTATGTATAGATGAGAAAGGGTACATTTGATAAAACAATGTGCTATTGTGATTGCTACACCATTCGTTTACTTACACAGAACTGGGATCTGTTTGCAGTTTGTATTGATATGTATCTACTTACGTAATCACTAATGTTTTTTTTTGTTAACACTCCATGTCCGAATGCTTCTCACCCACTCAACATTACAAAGCCAAAACGTTTACCACGCCTGGTCTTTCTAGAGCTTTAAAGGTAAGCATAACAAAAGCCTGTGCGCAGAAATAAGCTATTAAACGGAGACAGACAAAGTCGATACTGTACCTCCTCCTCTACCACGGCCCCGGAATCCTCCTCCTCCTCCTCCTCCTCCTCCTCCTCCTCTACCGCCGTAGCCTCCTCGGCCCTCTGCCCTATTCTGTTGTTTCCTGTACACTTCCTTGGGCTGGGCAACTTTGATTTCACACTAAAAGTGAAAGAGAATAAATGGTTAAAATATAAGTAGAAATGATTGATTGGTCAAGCAATGTAAGGAGAAAATAAGCAATATTATTCTGCTTGTGCACATCAAGAATCACAGTTTAAGTAAACACCATGTCAGCATTTCTGCCATGCATGTAAGGGCTTAGCAGAAAAAAACTACATACATACATACATACATACAAGAAACTACATTTCAATAGGAAGATGAGTATTTGTCGGAAGTGCCATGGTATCGTTGGTACCTTTCCTGGTCCAACTTCATGGTATCTGTTCTCCAGGAGCTTCTGAACGGGTTCCTCCTCCACAAAGGTCACAAAGCAGAATCCTCTCCTTTCATTCGTTTTGGCGTCAACGGGAAGTTCAATATTCTCAATCTATGAAGATGACAATAAGATCATCAGTTAATATAAACAACATACAAGGTGCTTAACCAGTTTTTATGTGTCTACAGAGAACACTTTTATTTCACATAATGAAGTGTTAATTACAACCTGGACAGACTAGCTGAGGTTTTCGACATTTACGCAAGACTCACTTAACAAAGCACTAACGACAATGTAACATAACTGCTAAGCAAGACTAAAGCTATTGCAACTTACATCTCCAAACGTCCCAAAGTATTCCCTGATTTGGTCTTCTGTTGTCTCTGGGCTCAGGCCACCAACAAAGACCTTCTTAGGAGGTTCCTGCCCTTTCATGGCTTTGGCTCTTTTGGGATCAATGAGCTTCCCGTCCAACTTGTGCTCCTTCAGCTCCAAAACCTGCGCACAGAAGGATAGTTAGTGAGTTCTTCACGTAGAGGTAAACGACTTGACTATGGTAAAACGATACTGCATCAGACCAATTCTGTAAAACACAGAACTGTTCATGTTATTCATTTAAAAAATTGAATAGCACAAAGCATTTTGTTTTTAGGTAACGTGATATGGGCAAGCTTAGTTTACTTACCCTATCAACACACTCTGCATCTTTGAAGAGTACGAATCCGAAACCCCTTGACCGCCCGGTCACGGCATCTGTTTTAATCGTGCAGTCTAGTACTTCTCCGAATTTTGAAAGGTAGTCTTTAAGGTCTTTCTTACTGGTGTCCCAGCTGAGGCCACCAATAAACATTTTCCTGTTAATAACACAATGTTTCCTATTAACAAGTGCATTTAAAAGGTCAGACACACACAGAGACATCTCAAGCGCGCGGCAACTCAACATCTGCACAGAACCCAACTAGCCACGTCAATGTGTTTGCCTTGCTAAGAGCTTGCGAGCGAGGTCAACTAGTCTCCACACTAACAAACTACTGACCAAAGACATACCATCACAATACTCGTAAGCAAGAAAACAAGGACACAATAAATAATCTAATCAAAGGGGTCTGGAAGTAGGTCGATTTAGTGATTGATGAATAGAAAATCGCAAGCACCAATATTGCATGACAACATAAACGCCAGAAAGCTAGGTTGACGTTGACTGACGTTATCAGCTATTTTTGGCTGGCTACTTATTTTACTGGTTACAAATTTACAAAAGTTATCAGCGAACAATTATCAAAAAGTTAAGAATCACACTGCGACTTCCATTACTACGAACCTATCTACATTAATAAATATCCGTTATTTTAGCTAACGCTGTCCTCGTAAGCTAGCTGGTTTACTTCCTAAACTACGCAGACTGCTAATTAGCATCCGGACGATAGCTAACCTTACTTTGGACCACCTTTAGGCCAAACTTCTGGGAAATAAAATTACAAACAAACGCACTTGCCGAGTGCTAGATGTAAATGACTCTGTATAAACGCATAGCCCGAGTCTAGATCACACATACTAACGTTACGCAAAATAAATCTGCAGGCCGGTCTGCCGTTCGCTAACGTTAGCTATTTTTGCTAACTACGAATACAGAATACTTACCCATCATCCTGCTGATTTTTGCTTGCATTTATTTTAGATCCCTCTGGGCACTCGTCTGAGGTGAAGTCATTCAGACCGTCTGTCTCCATTACGCCTACTGTCTTAATCAAAGTATATTTTATATAACTATGAAAAACCGGGAAAACCTAATCCCCTCAAGTGCTTTCGGCTCACCGCGTTTGATAAAATGGCTGCCTACAAAGGCCGTGATGTCACTCACCTACAAAGAGGAAGGGGGGGAGATTGTCTAAGAGGCGTGGCTATTGGCTACGGAAAGCAAACACGGTAATCGCTTTCCTTGAATGTCTTTATTCATTTTACATTACTGGAGCGATATCGTGGTATGCAGATCATGGAACATTGTCAGAGTAGATGTAGTACTCTTTCTTGCAAAATCTCTGTGTTGTAAAAAGGGCATGAAAAGGCTACTGAACAGGCCTAACTAGGGAGGGAGGTTCATTTGTGTCCCAAAGCATACAAACTGTGACCCCATGTAGGTGGAAATATTTAAGTAGGATGACTTGAGTCCAAGAGCCAACTTAAAATCTTCTTAAAATATTGGATGGGGTGGATTAGTAAAGGTGATGGTGTTTCTTTTTGTAACTTCTTACACCACTCATTATTTATTGTATTATACAATTATCACAAACAGATTGAACCTTTTAACTTAACCCAGACACAACACTGCATGCGTCATACCAACACACTTTTCAGCAGAGCGTTGACAGCTGAAACTCTTGCCTTAAGCAAACAAATGAATAGATGGGTACAGCCAGGTAGAGAAATTTGGTCTATCACTGATTTCTAAACAATGTTTGGTGTACTTCAAAGCATTCTGGAAAAGAGCAAACTCCACTGAAAACTAAATGGCAAAAAATTGCATGTGCCAGACAAAGCACATGGTTTGGCTGTATGACAGTATACGACAGCTCCTACTTGTCAAATAGGTCGCACATTTGTCCCATTGAGTATTTGTTAGGAAGTGCCATACCACACTTTAGACAAACGATGGACCAAGAGAGTTTGCATACTACATAGAAAGCCATAAGAGAAGAAACCCCTCTTCTTACCAGAAGTGGACTTGTTCCTGTTAAAAACTGTGAGACTTCAGCATCACAATTTCATATGCAATGCTATATTAAGAAATCGAAAAAGAATAAATAAAGTATGTGATTAAAGTAATTGAGATATCTGCATATACAATGCCCGTTTGTTCAACGAAATATCCTAGCATACATTCTGTTTATATTACAGGTAGCATTCCCTGGCATTTTAGTGGGAGTCAATACCAACAGAGATTTTCCCTATTAGAACAGCTCTACACGCCTGACACCAGGAGGAGCTGCTGTGCAGTCGAGTGCTCGAGGCTTTTGAACCAGAAAGGGATCGTTGCAGTACATGACGGTGTCTGTCTCTGCAGTTAGACTAGTTTGTCCATTCATGTCGACCACTCGGGATTAGATTTAGCTTGCTAACCTAGTTTAGATATAGCCTGAAGTAGTTGTCTGTGCTCTGTGTTTGGCTTGAAGATAGGTTGTTTGTGTCATCAATTAGGAGAGATAGACTTAATGTCAACGCTAGTGTAAAACCATATTTTCTGGCTTTGACGATTCTCATTTCTTCGCTGAGTTATACTTAGGAAGCTAGCTAGAGTTAGCCAGCAACTTGCTGGCTAGGAGGGGAAATGGCAACAGTCACTGTTTCAGGAAATATAAGTGTATTTCTGTTAGATATTGAAGGCACTACCACACCAATCACCTTTGTAAAGGTAACGTTCCGCACGCTAATGTAACCATGCAGCTAGCGCACCATAGCTAGCGTAGCTTCATAACAGTCTGTTGGCTAATTTAGAATTCTGCCCGATGTGAATGTTTTAGTTTCTTTTCCACAGGATATATTGTTTCCATACATTAAGGAGCATCTTGAGGATTATTTGTCTGATCACTGGGAAGAGGATGAATGCAAGCAGGACGTGCATCTCCTAAAGAAACAGGTAGGTCCGGTAATGTTTGATACTGTCAACGCTATAATAACTATGTTTGGCTAAATTACTTGCCTAGCTATCTAATGCCACATGGTCGAGCTATGTATCGTTAGCATCATTGGCGTTACAGTGAAGACAATTCTAGCTGGCTATCTAACGTTTGCATGGCTTTTAACTAACTTTTATAAAACCTTAGGTTATGTAATTTGTTAATTTATTATGCTTCATCACACTGGTCCACTTGAAGCGGTTTGACATCGGCGAGGAGTGGTAGCTGTATGTAATGGCAAATGATTGTAGACCTATGGCCATAGGCCATTATTGTTACATGGCTGACCACATTAGCGTTTCAGTAGTTACCCAGGCAGTCCAAGCCATAACTGATTTGTATATCGTATAAACATAAACATTTGTGAAGTTCGGCCAGTATTTGTTATATGGTGATATAGCTGTTTTGTCTGCACTGTGTTCTTTGAGACGCAATGTACAATACGATTACACAAGGCTGGGGTAGGTGAGAATTTACATTGAGTCTTTAAATTAGTTTAGGCAAGTATGGCTGTGTATGTTTTTTGTAAAATACCAGGTTGTACTAGTTTACTGTCATAGGATCTGTCACTGAGTAAATAGGTCAGGAGGGTACTGTCAGAAAATCAATCAGACAATCACATATTATTCAGGTCTGTCAATGTTGTTTGAGAGGGATCCTCAGTAACACAACTACATCAGCCTACTTTGGCTAATTGTTGGCATCATCGTGGCATATCAGCTTGTGTGCAACTTTGTTTGGTCGTTAAAGCCACTGCTGTTATGTCCCAAAACCCAAGTATCCATCTGTGAAATCATCAGTTTATACTGTATAACCCAGTGGATAAACCTTCATAATATTACAGAAACAATATTACAACACTGGAATGCTGCTCAAAGATTCAGAGTAACAACAAATGAGCACTGAGAATCTGTATGTTGTGGAAACACTTTTCCCCCTCCCACCGGCCTAGCCATTTCATTTGTTATTTAAACCATGAGTTATAAGGTCATTTCTTTCCTTCTTCTCATAGACAGAGGAAGATCATCGGCAGAACCGAGCATGTGCGGTACACACTGTCGACCAGACGGTACACACGGACGAGGAGAAGGCCATCCGGGAGGTGGTAGAGAACGTTCTGTGGCAGATGGCCGCTGACAGGAAGACTACTGCACTGAAACAACTTCAGGGGCACATGTGGAGGGCCGCTTACAACACTGGGAAAATCAAAGGCGAGTAAGTGGCTGGAAATGTCTTACTGCGCTCACACTACAGTCCAAGTCCAAACATACACATATTTACAGTAATTCATTAAGTAGGGGTAAGTTAATGTAAAGTGTAGGTTCACAATTTATCACTTGCTGGATATCAGATTCACAACTGTGGTTGTGTTGGCACCATGCCGTGCCAGCTGAGCAGCAGGAACACATAATAAGTCGAAAAGTAACACTAGTGTAGGTTCAGAAATAAATCAATTGTGGATTTATTTGTATCACAGGGTCCTTTTTGACTCCAGGGGAATGTGTTGAGATTCTGTGTTACTGAAGAGTAGGCTTGGTCATTTTTAGGAATCTGGAGTGGTCAGTGCCCCTTTAGAAGTGGAAATAGTCAAATGTATAGTCAATATAAGAAGTACGCAACAGGAAAATGTTACTATATGTTACTATATGCAGTATATAATCCGTTAATGCTTTTTAAACCAAAATTACATAAAATAACTAACATGCTTATATATTCATTCTGTTAGAGGTGCACTGATTGATGGAATGAAAAGCATGCCATGTTTATGTCTAATCCATGCACAAATCATGAGGATGACTGCTATTATTTTTCATTGTGTGTGTTTACAGAGTGTACCAGGATGTAGTTCCTGCTATTAGAGCATGGCGACGGCAGGGAATGAAGGTGTACATCTACTCTTCAGGGAGTGTGGAGGCACAGAAGCTGCTGTTTGGATACTCTGTGGAAGGAGACCTTTTAGACGTGAGGCTATTGGATTGATTCTCATACAGAATCTAAGCCATTTCATTGACAACATTTCAAAGCGTTTCTTCAAATTTTCACATCCTACAATTTCACAAAATTGCATAGTTTGCTCCAGGAGTTGGGCCTAATTATCAAATGGAAATGAAACAACCTTTTCTGTTCCTTTACCACTAGGCTAGTTAAGCTATCATTTCCAGTGAATTTTACACTGCACACATAACATTATAGAGTACAATAACATAATTAATTTCATTAGACATACAGTCAACAAATTTGAGATTTTAAAATTCCATGACCCTGGATTATAGGGTATTGCTTTAACACATTGGATGGTAAAATTTGGCTTGGGGTACATTGTTTTGGTGCTTTTAGGTGTTTTTTGCAGGTCTTTTTTCTGCCTTCCACCTTCCAATAAATGAATATAAACGTAGGTTGTGCTTATAACTTATTGTTTGAGAATTGTACAATAGTTTTGCATTCATTGTTTTTGTTGTCCCCAGCTTTTCGACGGCCATTTTGACACAAACATTGGTGCTAAAGCGGAGAGTAAAAGCTATGAGAGGATTGCAGAGCGGATAGGCTGTGCACCTGAAGAAATCATGTTTCTGACTGACGTCATAAGAGGTGATGACCTTCTCTTTCACATAGACAGTGATTTTCCTTGTTGCTCGTCTGAAAAACAAACTAATTTTATCCATCCTTGTGTTTGAATCGTAACAGCAAATGTTGAGTGTTCAGGTTTAGGAATCTTTTTTTTTTGGCATAGGCTGAATTAGTCTAGTCTTGAACAGTTTGCTTGTGACTCATTATCGTTTAATAGCCTACTTGATGTTCCTACTTGCCTGCAGTCGTATCATCCACCATAAGTTGATAGTAATACGAGTGGATGAGATGGACTGCTCAGCTAGTCAGTAGACAGACAGTGTACAGTAGCTTGTCATCTCTGCATGTACAATTTGTCTGTACTCTACATATGCAGTTTGTTGCCTCTACGAATGACATGGTATTCTTCTACCTAGGGTTAGAAATGGAATAGCATTATATTGATTGATTGATCGTTTCATTAAATGATTGCTTTTGCTGTGTGTGCTGCTTGCAGAGGCAAAGGCTGCTGAGGAGGCGGGCCTGAACGTAACGGTGGTGCTGAGGCCAGGCAACATGGAGCTGACGGAGGAAGAGACGGCCCACTACAGCACCATCAGCTCCTTCAGCCAGTTGGGGCTCACTGGTAGCGCTTAGCACAGAAACATGCATGTCCTCCTGCAGCTCTTACTTTGCTCTGGCCAACCTTTCCTTTAGATGTCTTTCTTTTATAGTTTTTTTTTTATCGTTATTTATGGGGAGTGGAAAAATGGTCTCAGGCACTGCTTAGTGAAAGGATGACAAAAAAAACTGTGTTCAGTATAATGCTGCCACAGAAACTGCCATAAAGATGCCCTTGAGGTGTTCGTAATGTGCCAGTTCTTTAGTTTCGCTTACGAATAGAAGTGTCAGCATAGAAGGGCCCCGTGGCGAGTGCCAAACTTAACACGTCTTAGTGAAATTCCTTGATTTCAACCAGTATTTTGTTTCAATCCCAGAGAACAGTAGTACAAAATCAGTGTTGTGTGTATTGTGACAGTAGAAATCCCTCAAATTAATTCCCTGAGAACAGTTGGTTCTCAATCACAATATTATTTCTATAGCCATCCTCCTCGTTTGTTGGGCTCCACTGTATTCTAAATCCCTGTACACAGTAAGATGAGGAGATGCCCAGTCTAATTGACTAATACCATATGAGTGGATGTTTCGTATGTTTCTAATGTGTGTGTGGGGGGGGGGGGGGGGGGGGCGGCATGTCAGTCATGTTAAAATTTCTTTGAGTTACAGCAGTTTTTCAGCAAACAATTTGTAGCACTGAAATAATTCAGACATACCGACTACCATCACATCCACAAACCCATTGAATGAGGATACAATGGTCTGAACTAGGAGTCATTGGTGCAACTGATTTCCTGCAACATTTTAATAATATGAAATATTACAAAAGTTGTCATGGGATTTTAGCATCAAGAACTGGTGTTCATACCTTATAGCTACAGTATTATGTTTGATTGGAGCACTGAATTGTCATAACCTGAAATTCAAATCTTTTCTTTGTTTTTTTAATGGAAGATAAAGAATGTGAGCACTTGTGGGATGTTGATTTGGGAAAGTAAAAGGAACATGGAAAACAACCTGGTCTCATGTGCTTGTCTTTTTTTTTTTTTTTTTTTTTAGTTTTTTACAGAAAAAACAGTTAACACAGACATTTTGACTCAAATGATAAAGTAATGACTCCTTACCCGTCATGTCTTCTTTCACAGCTGTGCTCAGTGAGTTGAGTGAAGAGTGAGCCATTCAAAGATTATTGCAGATTACATTCCTCAGGCAAACATGCATGTGGTGTAGTGCTTACAGACATTGATCATAAAAAGACATTGTGCTGGATACAGCATTTTGGTCATAGAGTACTTTGGCTATGGGCCAGCATGCCTGTCAGTCAGGACTAAGTACAAATAATTGTATCCAACCAATGGGTGTGCTTCAGGTAAATCACTGAATGTGTGGCAATAAGGAGCAACAGCATCTATTTTAAAAACGAATCCATATGTCTGTATGAGCCAGTCCAACAGTGCAAATCATTTCTGCTACAAATAGTTTTTTTTTTCAATTCAACCTGCATTGTAAACCAATTTTATTAGTTGTCTTTGGAGAGTGTTCCGTTGCTCATAATGGTTTTTGTTTGTTCCGATTCTGCCCTCCTGGCAAATCCTACAGCTAGTCTGGCTCTGTGAGAATAAGCATGACTGCCCCAGCACTGGGTCCTAAAGCTGATCCGATTGGTACTCCGACACCTCAGAGAAGGTCTCAGTCAGACTAAGTGGGGGGTCCTGGTCATCGGTGCACACAATCTTAAAGTGATAGTGGCGGAACTCAACGGCAAAGGAGGCCAGAAAGGAAAGAAAGAACATGACGAGGGCCCACTGTGTCCGGGCAGCATGCATGTGAAGACCCTGGGCCATCAGGGTGAAGTCTGTGTAGCGCTGGTTAAGGTCAGAGGGTCAAAAACATTTCAATTCCACCTTGGCTCTTATTGCTCTGGACTCGAGCAATAAATAAAACTATTAAAAACATGTACATATTGTTACATATGTTCCTAACTCCTGGTTTTTCTCAACAATATGAAGTAAGGAGAAGCACACATTGAACTTATAAAAGGTATTAAGTAATAAAACATAACATTTGAATATTTCTGTGACATGGTGTGTTTAGTGCTGTGCAAGTTTCTGCCAGGACCAAATACTATGGTAACAATAATTAGGGGCAACCAGTGGGAAGTGGAATTTTCATTCATTGCTCTTCATTATTTTTTTGTACATTGGTGTTTTTTTTCCTCTTGATAAAAGGTGCGTCATGCATAGATATCCTAATGAGTGAGTTTTTAGGTGAGCAAAGGGGAGTTTGGTGACCATTTATGTGACACGGCAAGGATACAAAGCAGCATGCAGGCAGTAACAGCTCCAGACAAGAGGAAACGAGGGATACCTGTCCGCCTGCCCTCATTCCGCAAGTTTACCTTCACCGTTATGACGGACTGCACCCAACAGAACAGAGTTCCTAGGCCAAAGGTCATTGATGTGCCTACGTTGTGGAGCTCTTCATCATTGGTGAGCTGGTCAAGGGATACACAACAAAAGCCAATAGCTGTGCATTGATTGTCAGTCAAAAATAATAAACACTTTAGGCATGTGAATATTTATTAAGATAGATGATGGAATGAGTTAATATAGAACATGGTGGATTCACTACCTGGAAATTCCCCACCAAGGTCATTCCAAGGCAAGCCAGAGACAAAGCCACTAGACTACCAATGTTCATCCATGGCAGGCGCATACGTGGTTTCAGCTGAAGGTATCGCAGCACACCAAGAATGGATCCTTTAAGAATAGCAGATTTGAACATTTTGATCTTAAATGTTTTTTTTAAAAATATATAACAAAAGGCATTTGATTTGTTGCACATATAAGAATATTTTTCCATTTAGATGGAAAATAACAGACCAGACCAAAAACATAATGAATCATACTGAGATCCTAACATATATATGAGGATATTCTGTTTACTGAACATGATCATTTTTAATGGTGTACGCTTTATGGGCTCAGGGCTGATTAATGTCAGAGGACTGAATGTGCTTTGAGTTCCTGAAATACAAGCACATATGCCATGGGTACAATGAGCTATAACTCCACATGTCCCCATTTACAGGGTAATTGGACATGACAGTCCTCATCTTTGAACTAGCCTTCCAACTGCTCTTTTTCTAGAATACATTTGCCTTTCAAACAATTGCAATTAAACAATTATTTACACATTCTGCAGATGGATATGATGAATACATACAGTAAACAAACAATAGCAAATAATAATAATTAATAATGTAGATTATTAAATAAATAAAACTGCTCTTACTACCTACCCACAAATGCTGCCATGTTCATGACTTGGCTAAACACACAGCTGGCTGGCGGTGCATTGCCTGCCGCGCTGAGAGGTATGAACACAAGTAAAGAAGCATTAAAGAGCAAAACATTTACTCTTCAGCAACAGGCATGTCACTGCTGCTAGGTCAAATTATGAAACTGTGTACTGACTGTACCTTATGTAGGGAGGGGACTTCTGTCCTGATCTTCTGTGAGAATTAAGTGTGAGACAAGATTAGATGAACATGTAAGTCATCTGGCATGCTGGATTTTGGATATGCTGCATTTTAACTGGGGGGAAATCACCTACTTGTATTCTGAACTGAGAGGAACTATTTTGTCATCCTCCACTGCTATAAAATACCTAAAAGCAAGAGAAGGTACATATTAGATTGAGCATGAAGTTTTTTTTCTTCTAATTTCTTTACCAAAATAATAACAATGAAGGAATGAAAGGTCTAATGCCCCTGGTGCAAGTAACCTAAAGTATACAGTATAACCTACAGCATATACCCCCTCCTTCAAGTAAGAAGACTGAGACCACATCCAAGTTTGAAGAAATATTTTGTTTTGTTTACTTTCTGCACCAATCTTGTTACAAAGTTAATAAGGGGCACAGACCACCAACAGATAAAAAAAAACTGTGGAAGACTTACACAAGCCACAGGCCAGCAGCAGTGAACAGGGAAAATGTAATAGGGAGAAACGTCCAGGGACTGCACTTCTTCATTCTCTCATACAGTATGCACTCTACAGCGCTCTAGCGTTCCCTCTGTGGCAAAGAGCACATGATGGAATCATTAGCATCCTCAGTTACAAGTCTCAGACAATCGCTAACAGGAAAGTCTTTTGTTTCACGCTGACAGAGAATTATGAAAAACACACACAAAAAAAACATACTTTTTTTTATCGAAGAACAATGATAACTGGAAATGATCATTCTGAGTCAGTCCGAAATAATGAAAGTGTTGGTCAACTTTGAACTGATTAAATAGTCAATCATATTATTTCCCAGTCTTCTTCGGGCAGCCAACAAATTGCCCTGCATGCTATGACATTCCATTTCAGAACTAGTCTGGCGGACAGCTCCTATGCGAATTCAGTGGATCCGAACACAGGCAGACTCACGTTGGAGGTAAATTAGGACTTCTCAGTATATAACCTTCAGGTGGATTAGTCCCAGTCATTGAATACGTTCATTTTTATGAGAACGATGAACTGAACGCAACTTCATGACAAATAATGAATTTGAACGGTGAACACGTTCATATTATCTGAGGTCTAGCTAAAACATTACGGAATGTTTTCCTTCTACTGAGGAAAGACACTGTCTAAATCGAATGCCTGTACCATGTCGTTGCTCAGTACATGTCGTTGGCCATAGTTTGTTAAATTTCCCAGACAGACCATGTTTCGGTAAATGACCATATTTGGTAATTGCGTTGGTCATGTGACTCCACTTCTCACGGTGCAATGTTTTGATATCGCTTCATGGCATATTTAGATGGAGTAGCAGTTAACTTCGGGCATATTTTCACATAATTGAACGTTGCACTTTGTTGAAGTTGTGTGCGTCCAAGTACACGTAAGTTTGACTTTGTAGCCTACCTTGTCATTATGTGTTTGTTATAGTTTAGCTTTCTCATAATTGTTACGAGCACTGTCACTTAATTAATCTAGCATGATGCACTGTTCGTGAACTCGCTTAGCATAAGCTGCTAATGTACAAATACGAGTGTTACAGGGTTTACCTATGCTAACTTTTGAGCAGTCTTTCATTTAGTGTACATGCCCTTGTTGATCTGAGATTAAGCCAGTAGCATGTCATTGCTGAAGAGGTTAAACTATTACCTTTAGTTCCCTGTATAATTCATTATTTAAATGGTAGGCTACTACAGGGCTGTGTATTAATGTATATTTTCTGTTTGTACTTTACTTTCACACACACACACACACACACACACACAAACATACACCCACCTACAATTTATCCCATTTCATTGTTGTTAATGCAATACAAAGAGTGAAGAATCAAACTGAATATCCAAGTCTCCATTCTTTTCCATTCTAATCGGATGACCCTCGTGATTACACATTTCCCGAACCCCGTCTATAACAGTATTTCCTATACAGTACCCGTATAATTTCTGCGATACCTAAACCAACTAACTCGACTTCGCCCTACATTACCCATGAATCATCGCACACACATGCATACCAAACAAGCAACGTATTCCAAGGCAACAGCTCTCGGTGTCAATATAAAAATGACCTGCAAATGTAGGCTACGTATTTACCTTGTTTAAACTGACTAATGCAACCTCTTACAACACTGGACAACGAACTTTCAACGAGCAGGATAGCAGGTTACTCCATAACACTTCAACCGCGTCAATGTAAACAAAACGACGCCCGTTTTGAATACATATATAAAAGCTAACATTGTCTAATTGAGAGTGACGGTGTCATACTACAAACAAGTCCTATTAGTATATTAAAAGACAACTGCCTTCCTTATTCGAACCCTATAAAATGGTGGACTCTCACTGTCGTAATGTGCAAATTCCAGGGTCTAAATGCGCCATTATAGCGTCAGAGGAATCAGTATCTTTAGCTTCCCTCTTGAATAGTCAGCACCTCTTGTGTGTGTGAGACACCGTTTCCTCATCTCATGCCGATGCGTCTTCATCGACCATCCGTTCTTAATGAACCCTCTTCAAAGACATTATCCGTTGCCAAAATTGGTTAGTGAACGACAATGTTCCATGAAGCGAAATCGTACTACGGTCGGGATAGGAAGCGTTGCTAAAGCGTGTTAAAGTAAAGATAGGCTAACGTTACCTCAAAAGGAGCAGCACTGAGGATAGCCGTATTTTCTCTCAGAAATGATAGAGCTACACCCAGTGACATCGTTAGGTCCGATCACTTGGGGCAGGTGTTCATAACAAAACAGAGGAATTTGAGTTGCAACGTCTGAAGGAGGCGCTGCACAGTGCAGGTAAAGTTGGAAGACACGGGCACCCAGACGAGAAGTTTCGGTTTAAAAAACAACAACATATCCTTCTTGGCTATTTCAAGAAGAAAGCTCAAGGTAAATCATCGAGTGTGGGTATTACACAATATATCGAATTATGTCGATACAAAAAAAAAAGTTTAATGACGTGATGCAAGCCAAGCTGCATAGCCCTACACCAAAAGCCTATGGTGAGATGTCAAGTGAAGGTTTCTCTCTCTCAGTTTAGTTAAGTTCAGTAGACTTGCTTTATTGACATGACCATAAGAAACACTATTAGCAAAGTACAGTTGGGGAACAAAACACATACATATGTTACATAGGGATAAAATGAAAACAAAATAATTTTCTCTTTTGTCACGAATGTAATTTTAATATCTAGGTAGATATAGAGTCAAGCCGGAGTCTGCACACCCCTTTTACCTTTTCCACGTTTTATTACGTTACAGACTTATACTACAATAGATTGAGTTATTTTGCCTCAAACATCTACACACTATAGCCAATAATGACGAAGTGAGAACAGGTTTTTAGGAAATATGCAATTTTATTTTACTGACAAAAATAGGATATTTAGGGGTTACACATCTGTACAAATATAAGGCTAACTATCATAATTAGCCTTATATTTGGTTGCTGCACCTTTGGCAGCGATTACAGCTTCAAGGCGTCTTGGGAAAGAAGCTACGAGCTTGGCACACTTGTTTCTGGACATTTTTGCCCATTCCTCTCGGCATATCCTTGCAAGCTCTGTCAGGTTGGATGGGGACAGAGGTGTAAAAAGTACTGAAATATTGTACTCAAGTAAAAGTACAATTACTTTGATGAAATTTTACTTAAGTACAAGTAAAATTACCCATCTAAAAATGTACTCAAGTAAAAGTAAAAAGTAGTTCATTTAAAATGTACTTTAAGTAAAAGTTACTTAGTTACTTTCAACAACTTGATGGGGGCCGCTCCTATATAGTGCAAAAAAGGACAAGGGGTCATAAATCCAATACAAAAAATAGTTATTTTTTATTAAAGGAGAATCTTTAGAAATATAAGTGCAATGACATTAAACATGTCATACATTAAACATGTCAACACAACATTTAAGAACTTTTGGGAGGACATGTCAAGACATGAACCACATGACAGCTAAAATAAAAAGTTAAAATACCGCTGCCCCACTGTAAACTTTGGTTACTTTACTTGTGTCCACCTTTAGAGCATTAGTCTATAAACTTCTTGTTGAGTTTGAGCAGCAGCTGATTTTCAAGGTGAGTAGAGTTCATCCGGGCTCGCTTTGCATTGAACAGCAATCCAGCACAGCTGAAGAGTCGCTCGCAGGCGGCCGAGGCAGGTAGGCCAGTATTGAGTTTCAGGGACAGTTTTTTGATATTCTGAAAGGCGTTCAGCAGATCCATATTGACTGAGACACAGGCTAGGTACCCTTTTAACTCCCCTGCACCTTCTGACCTTCTGGACTTCATTGAGGAAAATAAATCATCTTCATCTGATGAATGTTGTCCAACTTGCTCCAGCCTCTAACATCCGGTCAAGGTGTTGTCTGACATAGACTAGACCTGTAGAATGACAAACAACATTTCTGACAATTAAGTATTGAGCTGCCATCAAGAGTGCATCATAACACAGAAATAGCTATAAATAGCTACTTGAGATGACAGACCTACAGTATACAGAATTATAGCATTATTTTCTATTTCTACATGCATCACAATTCATAATCCTCAATTCTTGCTAACCGAGACCCCTGAGCATGAACATGAAAGACGTGCACGTTGCAAAGCCACCACTTATCGTTATCAATATCTGAATAAACATCGTGATACATTGCAGATAACGACATACACATTGACTTGTCCAACTGTCTGAAAACGATGGTGTGCGCATTTACATTGTTCTGTTTCAAGGCATGGGAGGCAGCCAAATGATTAGCCTAATATCAGTTTATGTGGTGTATTTCATTGCTGATGACTGATCTGCAGTTTTTAACACAATATGAGAGACTGAACATAATAATGCTATGACTTGAAACGAATGGAAGACAGGAATGGAATTATTATTAGTCTATTGGATGACCGCTGTCGACGTTAGCATACTCAGGGCGGTTGCAAGTGCTAGCCAAAATTAGGCTACTACCTACTAGTGCCATGAAACGCATATTTCGCTTAATGGAGCAAAGCTAACTAAACGACAAAAACACTGTCTGAACTACTAATGGAAAGGGACAAATACTGTACTTACCAACACATGCTTGCGCAGATTTGAAGATTCATTTTTATAAGCAGAAAGTTCTGACTGGCGGATTAGGCACAGTTTACACAGCATATAGCTGTTGCCTCTTTTATGTTGGAAGGCAAACTGTTTGCTCAGATGTGGCCACGGGTTTTCTTCATCTTCTTTAATTTCAACTGGCGGAAAGTTCGGTGCTTCAGCTTGTTGGTGGTCCGCAGCTTGTTGTCCGCACTATCATCTTCCTCCATATCTATCTCTCGTGACTCGGCACCGTACCGGCGCCTTGCATGACTCCATCATCTACTCTATGCAGCATCCACCACTGCACTGAGAATTGTGGTGCCCGATTCCCGCCTTGAACTATGTTTTTTTTTTTTACTCAGTAATGGATGTAATTTCCAATGTAGCGAAGTACAATACTAAAGTCAAAATCTACTTAAGTAAAAGTAAAATTACCGATTTCAAAAACTACTCAATTACAGTAACGTGAGTAAAAGTAATTAGTTACTTTACACCTCTGGATGGGGAGCGTTGGTACACAGCCATTTTCAGCTCTTTCCACAGATGTTCAATTGGATTCAGGTCTGGGCTCTGGCTGGGCCACTCAAGGACATGCACAGACTTTCTCCAAAGCCACGCCTTTGTTCTCTTGGCTGTGTGCTTCGGGTCGTTGTCATGTTGGAAGGTAAACCTTTCCCCCAGTTTGAGGTCCAGAGCAGCTTTTCTTCAAGGATCTCGGTGTACTTAGCTGCATTCATCTTTCCCTCTATCAGGACTAGTCGCCCTGTTCCCGCTGCTGAAAAACATCCCCACATCATGATGATGCTACCACCGCCATGCTTCACTGTAGGGATGGTATTAGCCAGGTGATGAGCGGTGCCTGGTTTCCTCCAGACGTGACGCTTGGTATTCAGGCCAAAAAGTTCAATTTTTGTTTCATCAGACCCGAGAATCGTGATTCTCATGGTTTGAGAGTCCTTTAGGTGCTTTTTGGCTAACTCCAAGTGGGCTGTGATGTGCCTTTTACTAAGGAGGGGCTTCCGTCTGGCCACTCTACCATAAAGGCCTAATTGGTGGAGTGCTGCCTGGATAGTTGATCTTCTGAAAGGTTCTCCCATCTCCACAAGGATACGCTGGAGCTCTGTCAGAGTGACCATCGGGTTCCTGCTCACCTCGCTGGCAATGGCCCGTCTTCCATGATTGTTCCGTTTGGCCGGGTGGCCAGGTCTAGGAAGATTCTTGGTGGTTCCAAACTTCTTCCATTTACGAATGATGGTGGCCGCTGTGCTCTTTGGGACCTATAAAGCTGCAGAGATTTTTCTGTACCCTTCTCCAGATCTATGCCTTGACACAATCCTGTTTCTGAGGTCTGCAGATAATTCTTTTGACCCCATGGCTTGGAGTTTGCTCTGACATGCACTGTCAACTGTGGGACCTTATATACTGTATGCAGGTGTTGGCAATCCCCAATCATGTGCAGTCAATTGAATTTATAGCAGGTGGAATTAAGTTGTAGAAGCATCTCAAGCAGTATCAGTGGAAACAAAATGCACCTCAGCTCACTTTTGGGTGTCATATCAAAGGGTGTGCACACTTGTGTACATATGATATTTTACATTTAGATTTTTAATAAATTAGCACAAATGTCTAAAAACCCGTTTTCACTTTGTCATTATGGGCTATTTTGTGTAGAATTTTGAGACAAAAAATTCATTCCGGCTTGACTGTATTTCCCCAACCTTTCTCTAATCTGCCTTTAACAAATGAAAAAAGAAAAAAAAAATGCCCCAGGCTACGCCTTTGACTTCCAAGAGCTGGCGTATAGTCAGTGTACAGTCAGACAAGTTTGACCTGGTTCCCTATCATCTAACATAGGCCTATAGGCTGATAACATCAACTGTTGTATGAAACATCTGGGTCTTAGGGAACATTACATAAGAAGTCAATATCCCCAGCACAGAATCTCACAGATATGTATACTAGTGACGTCTAATACACATGGTTTATTTATGGAAGAGGTACAACATGAATTTAGAACATTTAGCCTGGTAGGAGTGGGTGCTGGCTGGGACAGCATACAGTATAGGCACAGCTTACCTGTCCGGAGTCCGGAATTGAACCCGGGCCGCTGGATTCCTGGTTCAGTCAGTGAGGAACTCACTGAGCAAAATAGGACCCAAGTGCGAAAAAAGATTCTGTTCTATTTTCTCCAAAAAAAAAGGAATAATCCAAAAGCTCAGAAGGTAACGGCAAAAAACAGAGAGCAACTCAGGGGGGGTAAATCCAGGACAAAAACAAGGCAGACAAAAACAAGGCAGACAAAAAAACAGAGGAGTTAGCTATGCCGCAAAGGCTTAACTAAACAAGAGGTTAGGAACTTTTAAAAGACTTACAAAAAACACAAGGTTAATTCCAGGGAGCTGGAATAAAGACTGTTTCTAACCTCTTCTATTTAGAACTCTTAAGATCTTCAGCCTTTACCCACTATTAATAAGGTAACTTTGGTTGTAGTTATTCATTGAATTACTTATCAGATTTCACAATTGATAGTTTATAATATTTTTTGAGACTGATATATTAGATTGATTTATGAGACTGATTTGTGAATTGATCTTTATTTTGACAACTGTGGTAGACACCTCACTTTTGAGTCCCGGCTCAATTAGGACACTTGTGGTGCAAATTCCCTACTTCAGTGCACAAACATGTTTTTGTTCAATCAGGGCCAGGACAGGATCAGGGACAGGAAGGTGTGTGTGTAAATAGAACACCACTGACTATGACACATAATTTGTGCCCATCGGCAAGAAAAGGCAAGCTCCGCTCCTACCACTGACGCTACAGTATGCCAAATGTACCTAATTTGACAGCAGATGTGACACGATTCAACAGATAAGAAAATGCGCAAGTTCGTTTTTATGTGGTGGCCATTCTGCCAGGGTGTATTCCAAGTATGAGGTTTAGTGACAAACCTGGGTGAGTTAACTCAGAGTAGGTCAAGTGCTAAGCCTCCTAAGAAATGTTTGCTAGGAGAATGAAGCCAATGGGCTCTTCAATTAGGAGGAGTTAACTTGGTTACTGAACAACATACTTTTTTCTCATATTAGATACATTTGTGTTTCCTTTTGAAGAGGTTTAAGGGCACCCAGAAGTTCAGGGTTTCTGTCAATGCAATAAAAAGTAAGTTAATTCTTCTGAACTTCTTACTTGGTCTTTGTTCTGGTGACTGCAAGGTAGTCTATCTTGGATTAATTATTACTTTTTGGGATATAACAGTGGATCAGATTAATTAAGACTAGGGTCTTAGTAGAAGAACCACTTTTTTCTATTGTTGTATCTAGCTTGTGGTTCCAATGGAATTAAGTTAGAAATATTTTAAGACGGTTGGTGGGTATGTGCTTGTTAAATAAAATCCCAACCCCAATCTATTTTGATGACACTAGCAAAAGCCTAAAAAAAATATTGTGCCGCGTGACTGAGCAATCACGCTAATAAAACGTATTAAGAGCAAAAATTTGATTGTTTATGCAGTCACAGTTGTTTGCAAGTCAATAAAAGATAGCACCAAAGGTAACATGGGGAAAACCTCTTAGCTGATAAAAACAGGATATATAAACGCCCCAAGCTACTTTGAGGAGGTTGCTCTATTTCTATTGATATAGATTTGTATTTATGTAGTTCTCACTATGCATATAATCACAACACAGTAGGTACAATTGGACATAAACAATATATAGGCTTTATATCAGACAGTAAGTAGATGTGCCATACTTTGTATTATGTTGTGGCAGCTTTAAGCTTAAGGAGAGTAGGACTGTCTCTTTGAATGCAAACTGAAGCCACTTTAACATCACATTTATTGTTTGACCTTGATTGACAGTGTGGTTAAGTTACAACCCCTAACAAACCCAGTAACCCTGAGTTGCACATGTGGCCTTTTCTGTATGTCAGAGGGAGGTAGAAATCTTTGCTTCTGGAGAAAAACAAGTCAAATAACCATACATTCCTTAATCAAGTCATTGTGGAGTGAAAACGAGTGAAAACTGTAGGTGCGTAAAAGCTTTCTCAAAAATGTCAATGCAAAAGTAAATTCACATGTAGTACAGGAAATATCAGAACACATTAACACTTAACAACATCTATGAACAGTTGATTGCTAAGTGATCAAACACTGCACGTTGAAATCAGTCATCACTCACAATGCTAAGGCAAATTTGTAACCCTATGGTGAGATTAAGCAGGTTTACTACTTAAGGGTAAGGGTCATTGTCAAGCTGACCTATGGCATGAATTAAGTCCGTTGCTCTTATCTTATTGTGCTGGTGGTGAATGATTCTTTTTTTTGCTGCAACACCTTCCAGCTTCTGAGGTTTTGATTCAATGAAATTAAAAGTAATTTATTTGCGTGACAGCATTAACAATGAATCCTGTCTCAAGGCCAAAATGTTTCATTCATGGCTTCCAGTCATGCTCAGTGACACTCCTAAATGACTGTTGATAGAGTATAAATATATAAATATCCAACCATAGCAGTCCAATAAATGTAGGCTTCTAGAAAATTTCATTCCATATCATTCTCTAACTTTAAATTAGTGGATCATTGATTTCATCTCCCACCAAACAAACTTAAATAAACATGGCTCAATTAGGACACTTGTGGTGTACAAATTCCCTACTTCAGTGCACAAACATGTTTTTGTTCAATCAGGGCCAGGACAGGATCAGGGACAGGAAGGTGTGTGTGCAAATAGAACACCCACTGTTCCACTGACTGATCATTTGTGCCCATCAGCAGGAAAGGCAAGCTCTGCTCCTGCCACTGACGCTGCAGTAGGCTACACTTACCTAATTTGACAGCAGATGTGACACGATTCAACAAATAGGAAAACGCACAATTTTGTTATTATGTGGTGGCCATTCTGCCAGGGGGTATTCCAAGTATGTGGTTTAGTGACAAACCTGGTTAAGTTAACTCGGAGTAGGCCAATTGGTAAGCCTCCTAATTATTTTTTTGCTAGGAGAATGGGGCTCTTCCATTAGGAGTTAATTTACACAAGTTTGTTACAACATACTTTTTTTTCTCATATGAGGTACATTTGTCTATCTCTAAATTTGTGTATCTAGAAATGTTAAACTATGCATACTTTAACATACAGGATGTTTTTTTTTTTTTAACCCTGGTGAAATCTATGGAAAACCTGCACTATTGGAGCTACATCTCTCTGTTGTTGTGTGTTATCCTTCAGTGAAATGTCTTCTTATGTGTCCCATATATTCCATCTGCTCTACAGGTTCCGTCTCTGTGATGCTCTGCCCCATTTTAAACTATCCCTAGGTTGTTTTCAATATTGTTGATGAACCCATCTGTGAAGACTTCACAGAGGCACACTATAGGAATGTATTTATTTGCACTTTCCCCCCATTTTCATCTATAGATAAAACAGTTAGATATAACCTTTACTCAATAGATTAATTCTCAACTAAACGTGACTGGAATACGGTTGAGATTCAACTGAAGCCATGTTCTATACATCCTTGACTTTGACAAATGGAAACAACTGACAACTGGAGAGAAAAGTTGGAAAAAATTGATTAACACACTGAAAATAATGAAACAGAATCTAAACATCTTAGCCCCTTGCATGTGTCAAGAGAGTTTGCAGCCCCTATCATCGGTGAGAGTGGACTTCATTCTCAGATATGAGTGGCTCCTCATGAGGTTCCTTCGCCTGTCCTGCATTTGCGGGCCTGGACCATCTCGGCCGAGGCCTTCTTGCAGTCGCTGGCCAGGCCGAGCCAGCACATCAGGTTTATGAAGCAGGTGGTGGGGTTGAAGCGGAAGCCAAACTCGCTGGCAGAGTAGTCAAATGGGAAGGTGTGGTGGAAGTTGTGAAAACCCTCACCTGAAATTTCCAAGGTTGCCACAGAGATGACAGTCAAACAATAGTTTAGGTTTTAGTTAAGTAAATCTCTTGTGCAGTAGCCATTTTGCGCTATGCACAGAACAAGTGGTATTAAATGCCATATTCAATCAATTCAAATACATGATACAGTTGTAAACATTTAACATAAATACACAAACTTTAGGTTTTCTGAGGTGAATTATGCCTGCAAAAGTTCTCATATTTTCCTTATTTTAGACCATTCAAAATCCCAACTCACCAATGGCTCCAAGCGTGACAAAGCTGTTTTCACGGGGGTTTATAGTTATATCATAGGGCCGGTTTCCATACATGTGGGCGGCGCTGTTTACCAGCCAGGTGACGTTGAGGGAGACAGTGTAGCGCAGGATGGACGCCAGGAAGTAGGAGTTCCACAAGCTCTCTCCCCAAAAGTACCATGGGACCAGGGTGGGCACCAGGAAACACATCACTAGGACTAAAGTTTTATAGTATCTGGAATAAAAAAATGGCACATATGAAAGCTGCTTACAAGAATCAAACTCAAAATTTTAAACCAAGGAATTTCAATAATGGTTCATTGTGACCAGTCATTACTTGCTACATAAGCATATACACTTGACTGTTTGCATAAAGGCTAAAAGAAATGTACTCTTTGAAAATGTTTTATAGAGACAGCATCTTTGTACCACTTCCTATAAAGACAAAGCCTCAAAGCTGTCTTTCATTATGTCACTGTGAAAACCAGCCAACCTCCTCTGAAACACCACCACAGGGTCGGCCAAGAGATCGCTGGTGTCCAGCTTCCTGCCCTTCTCGATGACATCTCGGTGCTTCCGGACAAACAGCCAGCCAATGTGAGCGAAGAAGAAGCCCCGCCTGGCGTTGTGGGGATCAGCGTTTGTCTCTGAGTACTTGTGATGCACCCTGTGATCTCGCGACCATTCGAAAATGTCATTCTGTTCACAGTAACGAGAGGAAAAGATTCGTCACAGACAGCTCTGCTCTGGAAATTGCACTTAGAGTGACCACAGAGAATACTCAGCCACCACATATCAAACAGAAATGTTAACCATACAGTGCAACATATATATAAATGAATAGAAATTAAATAAATGAAATGACACATAAAATATACCACCTAAATATTACTTTGCAGTTGCATGAGTTTGACTATCCTGTCTACGAGTAAGGGTTCAAGTGTATCACCTGGAAGGCCATGCAGTTGGCAGCAACCAAGAAGACCCTGAGGGGTAGCTTTGCCTTGTAGGACCTGTGGCTCCATAACCGGTGGGCCCCTGCAGTCACTCCTAAGGCCGTGATTAAGAAGTATACGTATGCTGAAAAGCAACCAGAGAGCAGTCTCACACAAGGGTTAGCCTGACACTGCTAGACCATATATATGAGTTCAATTTTCCCTGAGATTCTAATCTGAAAACTGTCAATTGAGAACAACTAGGCCTGCTAGAATTTTCATTGGCCAATTAGCAAGCTTTGAGGAGTGGCTAATCAGTGTGCTGAAGCGTGTTAACGTGTAATACAATGTGTTAATGCGTGCATAAGTGTGTTATACAGGGCTGAAGTGTGTTAAAGTGTCACATGATCACATATCGTCCGGCCCAGCACGACTCCAGATGGCCAGTCTGCTACTACGCAATGAATCGGTCCTGATGAAGCAGATCAAGAGGTAGAGAATGCATATGCCCTATATCAAACCATGGGGTGGGAGGTCAACAGGGGCATTGCTGTTTTCAGTGTAAACATGCATTGACCGATGTCCTCAAATTACATAAGCCTATGAAGACTGCTATGATGCTGAAGAAAGGGGCCTTCTGCTAACCTCTGAGGAATTGATAATGGTCAAAATGTATCATTCTGAATACTGTTGGGTACATGCCACTAGGGTATAGAGAGTCCGTGACCCCTGAGGATTTAGATACTGCCAATTACATAAATATAAATACAAAATAATAGGGACACCACAGGTATATGTTATAATTGCACTACTTAACTGTCCAGCAGCCTGTGATTGCAGGAACCAGACCCTTGTTTCCATAGAAACACAACTCCTCATTTTTGTGTGGATTTCCTTGTTATAACACCTGATATTTCTGACTCTAACCACACGAAATGTCAGAATGCATGTCACACTCTGCTTCTACTCTTCACAGTCCATGCGGGGTCTGAGGACTCTTTGTTCTGTGTGTTGTCTGGCCTTTGCAGGGAATTTATGAGGAAAGACCCTGAGGGGGCAGTTTTGTTAGTGAGAACATTATTGAAATTCTTGCATGGATCATATTACATATAGAGATCCTAGTGACTAATGCATGCATATTTTATAGTACCTTGTTTTGGTAAGTTTAGGTTTTATGCTACAAACATCTTGCAAGTTTCACAAGTTTGACAGCATGACAAAAGACAATACCCAATGTTCCTGTGCATTAGTTGCATCTTGTATGGCACTGGAATTTGTAAAGACAAACAAACGCATAAAGACACAGAAGACAATAACCAATGCACAGGAATATTATTGAATCCTGACCGTTCCTTGACAATTACATATTTTTAGTGACCTAAGATCAACAGGCCTTTTTACAACGCAATGCGCCTTAAAAATCCTAATTCATACATGCACACTGCGCAGGCGATGTGCATCCATCAAGTGTCAATAATTATTTGCACTTATAACGTTTAAAATATATACACTTCTTATACTTAATATGTCTTACTTACATAGGTAGGCTACACATAGGCAATACAAAAATGTCTAGGCAATTCCCAGAGTCATTTAATAAATATTAACTTTAACATATTTACACCCATATCTTCCTTGACAGTCGCAGGTCTCATTTAATTTGAAACATAATATAGGAAAGACTAGCCTTCACGCGAGTATCTCAGCGTGGAGTTTGGAAGTTACACAAGCAACCAGCTGTATTTATAAAAGGTGAGTTTTTTGCCGCTCAGACTTACACCACGCCAGGGTAAGAGGTCGTGCCACTGGAATCAAAAAGAGGGAATATATGGACGCAGAATGAAGGAGGATCATAAGAATAACATTTCTCCAGACAATCCCTTGCACGTCGTCTCCTTTGTAATTTGTAGACTTCGGTTCGGTTTCGTCGCAATTCCCCTCTTTGTCGGCGCTTAGTACATCCTCCTCCCGCACAGCGCACTGTCTGCGTACAGCCACCATCTTCTGTCCTAAACCTTTCTGAATAACTGCGCAGCACGACGTGTACGCGTTTCTACTAGTGATAAAGATGGTGAATTTGTCTAAACTACATTAGTGCGCTGTTTAGTTTTAAGGCTTCTGACGAGACGGACCCGTATCAGAGGAGGACCTGCAGCGGCATAACCAGGCACAAGGATCAGCCACGAACTGTGGTTGTTACATGAGAGTGGAGTGAGAAGATGCTGCTGGACAAAGCCTGAAGTGATGTCACTATGAAATCAGTCCTTGTTTTGCAACATATTTCTGTGGAGATACAAATATTTTTCAACCATTTTTTTGTGCACATTGTTATGAATTAACATTCAAAACAATACACTGTATACATGTTTTAATGAATTTTATTGATTTATATGATTTAATTAATTAACACATTTTACTATGTAAACAGATCCTGTGCAGGTTAGGCTAACAAAACTTAATAAAATCCAAAAACGCCATAGCTACAGTGGGGAAAATAAGTATTTGACCCCCTGCCGATTTCGCAAGTTTGCCCACTTGCAAAGAAATGCGTGTCCTATAATTGTAATGGTAGGTCTATTTTAACAGTGAGAGACAGAATATCTACAAAAACATCCAGAAAACTGCATTGTATAACAGTGATGAATTGATTTGCATTTGATCACGAGAAAATAAGTATTTGATCCCCTAGCAAAACATGACTTTGTACTTGGTGGAGTAACCCTTGTTGGCAAGCACAGACGTCAGACGTTTCTTGTAGTTGGTCACCAGGTTTACACACATCTCGGAAGGAATTTTGGTCCACTCCTCTTTGCAGATCCTCTCCAAATCCTTAATGTTGCGTTTTCAATGTCCTGGCTGAAGGAAGGAGGTTCTCGCCCAAAATTCCACGGTACATGGCCCCATCCATAGTCCCCTAGATGTGGTGGAGTCGTCCTGTACCCTTGGCAGAGAAACAGCCCCAAAGCATAATGTTTTCACCTCCATGCTTGACAGTGGGGATGGTTTTCTTGGGGTCATATTCAGCATCCTTCCCCCTCCAAACGCGGCGAGTCGAGTTGATGCCAAAGAGCTTGATTTTGGTCCCATCTGACCACATCAGATTCTCCCAATCCTCCTTAGAATCATTCAAGTGTTCATTGGCAAACTTCAGACGGCCCTGTACATGTCTTTCTTGAGCAGGGGGACCTTGCGAGCGCTGAAGGACTTCAAACTATTACGGCATAGTGTGTTGCCAATGGTTTTCTTGGTGACTGTGGTCCCAGCTGCCTTGAGATCATTCACAAGCTCCCCCTGTGTAGTTCTGGGGTTATCCTGCACCTTTCGGATGATCACCAATACTGCACAAGGCGAGATCTTGCATGAAGCCCCAGACCGAGGGCGATTGACAGTTGTTTGGTGTTGCTTCCATTCGCGAATTATCGCACCAACAGTTGTCTGCTTCTCACCAAGCTGCTTGCCGATGGTTTTGTAGCCCATACCAGCCTTGTGCAGGTCTACAATCTTATCTCTGATGTCCTTGGACAACTCTTTGGTCTTGCCCATGGTGGTGAGGATGAAGGTGTGAAGTATGATTCTTTGGACAGGTTTCTTTTATACACGTCACTAGTTGAGATCAGGTGTACCTTGTTAGGCAGAATAGGACTAATCTGTGTGCCTCATGGGCACATAACTGGTCTGTGGGAGCCAGAATTATTGTTGTTTGGTAGGGGATCAAATACTTATTTCCAGCGATCAAATTCAAATCAATTCATAACTGTTATAAAATGCAGTTTTCTGGATGTTTTTTGTTGATATTCTGTCGCTCACTGTTAAAATAGACCTACCATTACAATTACAGATCACACATTTCTTTGCAAGTGGCCAAACTTGCGAAATCGGCAGGTGGTCAAATACTTATTTTCCCCACTGTATATATGTGTGTGTGTGTGTGTATGTGTGTATATTACATGTGTATATTACATGTGTATACATATGTGTACTTTACTCATATATAAGTTCAACATCTGGCCCTGTGGTGCAGTCGCTACAACCTGGAGTTGAACTCTCTCAAAACTGTGGAGATGATAGTGGACTTCAGGAGGAGCCCCCCATCACTGCCCCCCCTCACCATACTAAACAGCACTGTGTCTGCTGTGGAATCCTTCAGGTTTCTGGGTTCCACAATCTCCCAGAACCTGAAGTGGGAGCCAAACATAAATACAGTCCTCAAAAAGGCCCAGCAGAGGATGTACTTCCTGCGCCAGCTCAGGAAGTACAACCTGCCTCAGGAGCTGCTGATCCAGTTTTATACTGCAGTCATTGAGTCTGTGCTCTGCACATCCATCACTGTCTGGTTTGGTTCAGCCACTAAACTGGACAGGAACAGATTACAACGGACAGTCAGGTCTGCAGAAAGGATTATTGGTGCCGACCTGCCCACCATCCAGGACCTTTATAACATCAGAGCCAGGAAACGGGCAGGGAAAATCATTGCAGACCCCTCACACCCTGGACATAATCTGTTCCAGCTCCTCCCCTCTGGCAGGCGCTACAGATCTCTGCACACCAAAACCACCAGACACAGGAACAGTTTTTTTCCCCCTTGCCGTCACTCTAATGAACAGTTGACAAATTATTATATTTTATTATTATATTATATATTATATTTATTTATTTTATCCTAAACTGTTGCATGCATTTTTTCAGTTTAAGTACATTGAGAGCAATTAAACCCAGAAAAAAATTCCTTGTATGTGGAAATGTACTTGGCCAATAAAGATGATTCTGATTCTGATATGTAGTAACACTTCTGTTTTCATTGTGATAAGGTGAAACTTTTGGTCTGAAAACCTGTAGACTTTTTTCATATGGTGAACAGGTAATAGCCTAACATTGGTTCTTCCTCATACTTGTCAGTGGATTTCTCAGAACTACATTTTGTTGCATACAATAAGAAAG
Organism: Clupea harengus; assembly: GCF_900700415.2. NCBI lineage: Eukaryota > Metazoa > Chordata > Actinopteri > Clupeiformes > Clupeidae > Clupea > Clupea harengus. The sequence goes on along the minus strand of NC_045163.1, from coordinate 15,682,467 downwards.
TCGGTGCCAAACACCAGACACCAATTCCTGTCCTGTCCTAGCAGACTCAAGGTTCCTTGTATGTAAATGCAACTGCATTGCTGAGGGTGTGCACCACTTCCTGGTTCAATGTACCATAATCCCCTACTTCCTCCTGCGTGGGTGAGCCTCCAGGTAATAGGGCTTTGGTGCCTGGATCCCCCCGAAGACGGGTTTGAGGTCTGGCTTGCTCTTGCTCTTCGGCCAGACGAAGTGGAAACGGCGAAGCAAGGTGACAAGAATCAAGAAGAGCTCCATGCGTGCCAGAGCCTCACCCAGACACACACGAGGACCTACACAAACGGGACACACAACTCCACGTCATGAACAGTTTTTAGTGTAGTGCTTTGATGACGAAGAGGAAAATTTTTTTTATGGATATCCTCTGATTAGCCATTACATTTTCTATTCTATAGCCTTATCTTCACTGGGGTCTTAGTCTAACTCTATTTCTTTGTGCACGTAATTTCTTTGCTGTTAAGCACTTCGAGCTGCATTGTTTTGTATGAAAGGTGCTATACAAATAAAGTGTATTATTATTATTATTATTAGTTTCAGCCATATGACCCACCCATATAGGGACACTGATCATCTGATGCATCACTCACTAAAGCTCCAAACACAGTGAGCACAACACACACAAATAGGGTCAAGTCAAGAAAAAGTGTTTTTATGTAATGAATTGAACATAGGTGTGTTGATCACAACTGTACCTGCAGAGAATGCTAGGAAAGCTTCAGGCTTCACAAACTCCCCTCTGCTGTTGAGGAAGTGAGCAGGGAAGAATTCATGTGGACGCTCCCAGTGGCTCGCCTCATGTAGAACAGAGGTGAGGTTTGTGATGACAAGGGTGCCCTGGTGACAATCAGGACAGGAGACACACATATGAGAATGGTGGTTAAGACATAGGAGAGTGACCAGGCAGACAGCAATGACTGAAGAGTGATTGTAGAGTGGTGACCCCAATATCTAATCTATGTTGCACCTCAACCGTGGCACTCTTTCATCTTTTAATAGGCAAATTCTCGTTTGGGAATGGTAGTCGGGTAATTACCAAGGACCTGAACTGAGAGGCTGACATCATCTGAAAGCCAGCTGTGGACAGCGGAGTGGTCACACTGCTCACATCTAAGATATGACTATCCACCGTGGCATGCCTAGGGATTGTCTCAGCTTCTCCAGAAAAGGGTTAATAATTCTTTGTCGGTGGAATGTGAATAACCCTGGAAAAGGTCTGTAAAATTCATGTGTTCATTTTTGTGTAATATATATGATCACAGTGTGTTAAGACACATCATTATGGCCCCTTTCATATACAAGAACATAGAAAGAAATTAATGTATATGAAAATATATGACCTACTTTGCATTCTGAAATGTTTGTGCAAGCTATTTACCATATATTTATCATGCTAGTATTGTACAGAACAAATGTGATTCCTATGTTTTTGACAGACCCTTTCCCTTTCCTTTGCCAAAAGATAGTTCACATTTGAACTCCACAGCCATTCAAATGCACCCTGCCTTCACTGCTCATGAAGCAAAATTGGAGAATGAGTGTTGTTGATTGGCTGGAATTGTGTATTGAGTGGTCGTTCAATATAATACAATGTTTTATCTCTCACTATACCAAAGCGCTCACATCAACTGCTCGTCCCTGGAATTTCCACCGCCCTGAGGACAGGAAGTCACAGGTGTGGTGACGTAAATCGAACCCCTTTACCTGTGCTGTGTGACTCACCTGTGAGGAGTGACTCACCTGAGGGATGTGGTAGCCCATGAGTGTGGTGTTCCTGGTAGTGGCGTGGAAGACTCCCAGAGGGGCGATGTTCGCCAGGCGCTGGATCTC